>NC_056729.1:100366062-100541062 GCF_019279795.1 Protopterus annectens
TGCATTGAACTAAATGTAAATTGCACAGCTGTAAGTTGGCCAGTTGCATGTCTTGATTATCAGCTTTTCTAGGTGACTTTTGCCTTCATGACTACTGACTGTCAAGCTGACGTCCCCTAATCAGATAGTGTCCATTCTTCCCTCTACTCTAGGGATTCCACCCAGAGCCGATGCAAAAGTTGTCCTATGGGGTCATCATGCAGGTATTCTTGAGGGTGCTTTTTCTCACTCTGTCATATTTGCAATGAGAACATTTTAAATAGCCTAAACAGATCCTCTGGATGAGGGATTATGCAACCCGTGCCATTGTGGTGCCCGCAATGCCTTCCTCATGTGAGTGCATATTTCTGTATACTCTCTTTGAAGGCCGTGATGTCCTCTCTCTGGGCCAGTATTCAAGGAACCTGAATCCTCACCACTGACACTGGTGAGGGTCGTTCACTTGGAACAGGACTAAATGCACACTATTTCCAGATGCAGCTCTCTGCATCAAACACAGTTTCCCTTAAGAGCACGCAGGGAACACACTCAGTCCAGGGTCCGAGTTTCCTTCTCTCTCTCTCCCTCTCCAGGCCCCCATAGACTCCCAACTGGCACAGCTGTACAGTTGAATCCTCATCTGAGTGTCCAAGCCAAGTCCTCCATCACCCTCTCTGTGAAACTAGTGCTGTGTGTTCCTGCTCCAAGTGGCTGACACACGTACACCCCTGGGAAAGGCTGGCACAAATTTACTAGCTATGCCCCCTTCTGCCCAGACTGTAAGGTAGCTAACACTGCCATGAGACGCTCCAAAGCCAGTTACTCTAAAGCTCCTACAAGGGTATCCAATTATACTGAGTGAAATTAATATTAATACAAACGACAGTGTTTGACTAATGCAGTATGGGTTTCAGGAGTGGCCACAGATTCACCAAACAGATATAAGCACGCTCAAAGTAAAGGACAAGCCACAGTGAAAAGTTTAGGTATTTTAATAATAAATAAAAAAACATAAAATATGGAATATCTATTTACAATAAACACCAGAGTTTCAATCACAGGAAGTATTAAAATAACAGATGAATAGATTCATACAGATACAGAAAACCAGTACTTAACTAATCTTGCAATATTTACCTGACTTATCTAAAGAAATACTTTTCCCGGTTACTTACTAGAGCAAGACCAGATGAAGTAGGTGAGTTCTATGCTTCGATGTCAGGTTACAAAAGCAGACAGCCATGAGACTTCTGTCTCGTATACAATTAAAACATAATTTCAGTCTGGATTACAGAATGACATCACATACATCGTGTCATCTGACTTCTGGTTCCCATACTACCCCATTACTAGAAGCTGCCAGGATGTAGCACACTTGTGTTTCTTTACACACCTAGAGCTTTGCTAAGATCTGTTGCAGCTTCTGGAAATCATAAAACTATTTCAGCACTTCTAACCTTCCAGGGTCACAATTAGTTCACTGCTAAGGACAATACAAGAACTCCTAGTCGTTTTCACAGACATTTCATCTCTGGCTGTATTCAGAACTGAAAGATGCAATCTTTATGGCCTAGCAGGTAATTTTATTTCAAACTGTTTTTTTCAAAGTTAGCTGGACTGAGGTTATCCTCTTCTCTGTTACAATGTTAATTTCAACAGTTACCATACAGTCTGACATACGGGTGTATTTTTCTTTCTGTCCCGCAGGACCCATTGTTGATACATTTTTTAAAACAAGCAACTTTATAAATGCATTTTTCAACACAAGCATCTGTACAAATCCATTTGATGTACAAATGACATAATTTACAAAACTCCAGCTAGCTACACTGGCATGTGTTACACATCGACTGCCCTACTTATCCTGGCATAAGTGGCAATACCTGACATCATTACAAAGACTACTACACATCAGTGGCTTGAAGAGCCTAGTGCCCCACCCCCAGATCTCTCCTCTACTTTAACATCCCACCTCCGAGAGATGTAGTCAGAATATGCAGCCAGCGCATTCTTCCACACCTCAAGGTAGGTCTGCCCATCCTTTGTGCTAGTGTTATCATGCATCTGAGCCACTAGACAAAATAGGGTCACATTTCATATCCTGAGTATGTGTAGTAACAGTAACACAGATACTCATTCAGGCTTTTTACTGGCAGAGTTAACATGGCTGTTTTAGAGCTGCAGACTGCTGGAAGGGTGTAGGAACTGTGCTAGTGAAGCAAATCAAAGAACCTGTTTCCATAAGGAGTTGTACAGGTACTGCACAATGTAGCAGGAATTTTGTGTGTAGTAGAGGTTACTTTACTATGTAAAGTGTGAGTATGTAAACAGATGGAGTAAAAAGAAAATAATCTAATATACAAGGAAATGGTCATCTATAAAATAACCACTTCACAAAGTTTTCACACTTTATATTAATGCATCAGGTTAAAAAACTGTAGTATACATAGAAATGAAATAACCACTCTTTTATTGCTACCTGTAAGATTTGGATCTCCATCAGATTAAAAATTCTACCAGCAGTAGCACAATATGTATTTATTAATACTCTGCTAAGACAAGTCCCCACATGGGCTGTCACCAAGCTGAGGGAGCCTATAACAAGAGATCCTGTAGAAGTATTAGAAATATTTTGGAAATTCTATGGAAATCTGTATAAAGCAGAGAAATATGGAAATCAAGAAAAGGTGCAAATGGAAATGTTTATGGAAGAATTAAATATGCCAAAGTCAGACGTAGATAAGGCTCAATTACTAACAGGATATGAGGAAATGAGATAATAGTGATGTATAACCAATCTACAGGAAAGCCCCCAGGAATAGATGGTATTCCTGTGGAAGTTTGGAAGCTAGGAGGGAAGAGTGAAAGATCTGGAAGGTTTTGTTTAACAGTATTTTAAGAGGAGGAGAAGTATCAATGTCCTGAAAGAAAGCAATGGTAGCTGTAATACTTACAGGGTTAAGATTCATCAGATCCAGCTTCATACAGGTATATTTCAATACTAAAGCGTGATTATAAAGTGTTTATATCTATAATGGCTAAAAAGAATGTCAAAATTGATAAATCTGGATCAATGTGGTTTTGTTGAGAGGATGCAAACATTTGACAACATTAATAGAACAATGATGATCAGGGGAAAGCAGAATGTAAGAAAATGCAAATATTATTGGTGGGTCTTGATGCAGGGAAACATTTGACAAAGTAAGCTGGGACTTTAGCAGGGCAATGGAAGCATTTGTATTCCCTGATAAAAAATTATACGGTTGATTAGGAGGCTATATTAGGGATTGCCAGTGAAAATCAATGGGTAGGTTCCTCTGATAATTTCTGCTTGAGCAGAAGAAACAGGCAGGGGTGTCATCTTTCCCCCATTTTATTTGCATTATATTTAGAACCATTGAGCAAGAAAATAAGGGACTTAGAAATTCAAGGCTATAATTGGTATGCTAGTCAAGTAAAGCTGGCTGTATTTGCAGATATTATTTTATACCTGATAAAACCAGAAAAGGGCATTACAGTGTTGTGGAACATTCTGAAATAGTTTCATATCTTTTCGGGATACAAAATTAATGAAACTAAAACAAAGGCAGTAGTGGCAAAGTATGTACCCACACACGAATTGGCTCAGCAGTATCCATATTTATGGGGACATGATAAATTTAAGTATTTAGTAGTATGTATTAAAAATGATTTAGGAGTGGTAGCTAAGGATATGTGGGAAGAAATTAAACAAAAGATGATACAAAATCTGAGAAATTGGAAGCTTCGTTATATGGCTGTGGATAGTAAGATACAAGTAGTTAAAATATTTTAGTCCATTTAGTCTTGTATATAGGTCAGGCATATTTTTATCAGTCAGAGGAGAAGTTGTGTATAGCAATTAATAGAGCTGAAAGAGTTTATCTGGGAAGGGAAGACTTCAAGAGTCAAGTGGGATAAGCTGATTCTTATAGAACAGGATGGATTGGGATTACCCAATTTGAAGGGGTATTTTAGAGCTACACAGTTAAGGCTCCTATATGTGTGTATATATATATATATATATATATATATATAGCATTAAGTAGAAAACCTATTGATTCAAAGTGGAAAGGGGTGATGAAATGGGGGGGGTGCTCAAGAAACAAGGAGAGACTGGGATTTTGGATGCAGACCTTTAAGGAGAATAACTATAATCATACAGAATATTATTTTCATAAAGTAGCCAAAAGTATTCTAAGAACTAAGCCAACACAGGAATGGAGAAAGAAGGTTCTACCAATAGGAATGACTACAATTAGGGATACAGACAATAGGCAAGAGGGGACTGGAATTTATTGGAGAAAACTGGCAAAGAAACCAAGGTATTGGGAGCAAATAACTAAAGGGGGGAAAGGTAATTGAATGGGAAGAGGCCAAGAATTTATTTGGACTGCAGATTAGAAATTGCTTTCCCTGTCAAGGACCAATATCCGAGTATAGGCAAAGAGAAAGAAATAGGGGGTCCTAAATGAAAGACCAACATTGGTAGAGTTTTTAGTAGAGTCTGGAGCGGAAGCTGCCATTAAAAAAGGAGTACTTAGTAGAGCATATAAAATATTGCATGATAACTGTAAGAATCAATCAGAGGAGGTTAGAAAGGATTGGGAAGAGAGATTGGATAAGCAGTTCGCAAAGAAACAATGTGGGGATATATGTTTGTCTCCCAAATATTCAACAGAATCTAGAAGAATTAGGATTTTTACTTGGAAATGTTTACATAGGTATTTTATACCTCAAGTAAACGCTAGAGAATTTTTCCTCAGGTAGACAGCAAATGTTGGAGATGTGATGGGGATGAAAGCGGTAATTGGAAACATATTTTTCTGAGTGTAATGCGTTGGCAGATTTTAAAGATTCCCTGCAAACTACTGTCAGAGATGCTGGGTGAGCAAATTGGTGTAACTAGGGAAATTATTTTTCTGACCTATGATACAGAATCAAAATTGCCTAGACATAGTAAGGCCTTGCTGAGTCTTAATTATGGTGGCCACCAAAAAAGCAATTACTAGAAAATGGAAATCAAAGTCTAAACCAACGATACTAGAAGTAGTAAATATAGTAACAGAAATAAAACAACTAGAACTGGGATATTTAGAAAAGGGTAGAAGTAAATTACATAGGAAAAAATAGGAACTGTGGGAACAATGCATATAGGGGAGAAATGAAGTTTTAAAAGAAGGCAGGATTTGAATGAGCTATGTAATGTTTGCCTGACAGTGGTTGGGTAGATTATTAGTGATGTGTAATGTTTGCAACTAAAATTCTGTAAATATGGTTTGTGATGTAAAATGCTTGTGATTAAGATTATATCACAGTGGTTTGTTTTCATGTATGTAAATGTATGCCTGTGTCATAAGTGATAATTTAATAAAGATGTTTCTTTTGCCTATGTCATAAGTGATAATTTAATAAAGATATTTCTTGTTTAGAAAAAAGTCATCACATTTGCTTGGTACCTTGCATTTACATGAACAGACCTTAAAAAGTTTGACCCTGTTGCTGTGTAGATATTGTTTACATTTGCATTTGAATGTGTAATTAGGATACTGTTTTTTTTCTGCATTTCAGGTCTGATGTAACAAGCCAGCCAAATGAGACTAATTTTGGCAGGTCGTTGTTTGGTGGTTATTGTTCAACTTACCTTCCTGACTTTGTGTTACATGGCACACGCAGTGATGAAAAGATGAAACAGACCTTAATGGCTGATCTATTGCATACTGTGAATGTAAGTTTTTTGTATTTGTAGTTTGTGCCTCTGTAAAGGTATATGCTTTTTTCTGTCCTAGGGGTTGCTTTTAAACCTATGGAATACAGTCTGGAGAATCCTTTGTGTGCAAGTTACCACTGTTCATAGGTTCGTAAGTGTATATTAGGCTAATGACCACTACAGCCCTTAAAATCCTAGCCATGCAGCCCAAATGTGACCCACACATTTGGTTTATATGGGGAGGGGTTAATGACTGCCTCTGTCCATCAAATACATAGTGTTTTCCTATACTTATCCTTAGAAAGCTATTAAAGTAGAATAAAGCCCTTATGCGATGTGCTTGGTTGACCTTTATCTGCAGATGGCATCTATCGGTTTCTGTCATTGGGTAGTGTGTCCCCAGAATCTAGCTGGGCCTTTGATCTTTATGACCCTTAAAGATCCCTTGCTTTCTCATACATTCTTAACCTGCCTTTCATGTTATTCAGGAATTTATAGCAGTTCTTTTCTAACTCACTCCTCTTTCGTGTTTTTGCCACCAATAATTTGCTTTGTCATGACCCCTTTGTTAAGGAATTTATTGGAATGTTTTTCACTGTTACAGCTTTATTATTGTATGCTGATATATGTTAAACAGTTATGGCTGCCTTCCAGCCTGGCTTATCTTGTGTGCATATTTAAGTAATTGATCGTGGCTCAGTTCAAGTGTCTTCTTCAGATTTTGCACCACTTCAGTAAGTCATCCTTTGTTGCTTCTATTTGCATGTATTCTGGCAGGTGAAATTTCTGAGAATGGGAAAATGCTTGTTGTAGACATTTATTAGTAGTTTACCAACTGTTTACTGTGGCCACTGTGCTCGTACTGCTACTCGTGGCATCCCTCCTTATTCCTTTCAGGGACCCAGTACCCCTTTGAGGTCTGTATTCTGCAGTAGAAAAACTAACACTGCAGCCTTTTGAGCCAGCTTCTAAAGTTGATTTGAAAGAATTTCAGAACTGCAGGCTTTGTGAGTTAAACCTCCTCATATGCGCCTTTGTAAGGATAGAGACATAATGTTAACAAATCTGACCCTCATCTCTAAAGTAGCCACTGAGTCAAACTTGACACTGTCAGTTTGCCTGAATTCTTTTTGAATTACTGCAATAAAGGCAAGTATAAATTACATTGCATTGTATGAATGTGTGTAGGGAGATTCTGTTTGGACAAGATAAAATCGACAAAAAAAGATTTCCCATTATTTGTATAGCTTTTCAGGCTGTATCAAATGTTACATAAAATTTATCATTCTCTATTATGCCTCCAACACATTCAACCTGAGTACTGTCTGCTTCACAATACGTTTTCAAAAATACATCCTTCGAGATGATAAAGCATCTTTGACATGAGCTTCTTCTGAGTACTGTTGCATGTTGTTACAAGCTGAATGTGATCTCTGAGTCTTTGAGTTCCTTTGGGTCCACAGGTGTATGAGGTATCCCTTTGTGATGCCACCAAGGAAAACTAGCCTGGGACTCTGCTTTAATCATTTTGAAGAAGATTGAGCTGATTGTTAGATACTAAAGTTATGTGCTTACCATAATGATAGATCTGCATGATTATAGCCCCTCTTCAGTGTGCCACCCTGCACCCCAAGTCTGTGGTCAAAGTCTAGGAAGTCCATCATTAAGCTTCTGTTTCTCCATGTACTTTGCTGTCAAGAGGCTTATTTGGAGATTTGTAGAGGCAGTGATCAATTGGAGCATTATTGGTAAGGGAGAGGAGTTACAGCTTTTGAAAATTTCATAAGCCAAACTGCTCAGAACTGTAGTCTGTCATAATGATTTTTTTTAATTAGCTACAATTGTACACATCTGTCATTGTAGAAAGTACATAATTTTCTTTTAATTCACACCTCTGGCCTTCTTAGCAGTGAGTACATTGACAAGGAATACTGCTACTGTTACCTCTTTTTTTGTCTGATTTTGATCAAGTTTGGAATTGGATGCCATGTGGTAGAAGTCTGTTCTTCATACAGAATATACAAGTTATACACGTGCTTCCATCAGAGGGTACACTCCTCTTTTTTTCGTGATGTGTGATGAAATATGCATATGACAGACTGTATTGGTTCACCACCACCAGTACAGTCTGTCAAAAGAACATCTTGTATGTATGTTCTTTTTACCGTCATAATGGGGTACTCCTCATCCATATGAATCTCTCCGCTTTTCAGCATGAAGGATCTGAGTCCCAAAAATAGTTGCTGCTTGCTCGGGAGCCCTGTGGACCCACTGATGAACAGCAGTTGAGAGGGAGCCTGTCACTTTAAAGACAGAGGCCTGTTCACTGGTAGTAAGTTGTCTCTGGATTGGACTAGTACAAGCTCTTAATGAAGATTTTAGCTTCAGCACTGGTCTTACTCTGCTGGGTGTGAAGCTACTTTGAGGCCACAGGCAGTGTTTTTCTGAGAGCCTCAATTTTTTGATAAATCAGTTGGCATGTGTGGATGAGTGAGTATAACATTGGCTATGTTGTTTTTCACTCTGGGTGCAGTTGTTAAGCTTGCAAGTTGCTGTTTGGGTGAGGCAGCTTATATGAACCTATCCTCCTTACTCCCAGTAAACATTGGGGTTCCACAAGGATCAATCCTAGGTCCCCTTCTTTTCTCATTATTTATCAATGACCTTCACTTGAATATACCCCAAGCCATCTGCATTCAATATGCTGATGACAATAATGTTTCCTCCCTCCAGTCCCTCACCCAAACAGTCTTCCATAATGTTGAAAAGTGGTTTATGGAACTCTCCTCCTTCTTAATCCCAAAACAAAACTTCTTACCTTTCTTCACTATCTCCTCTAACAATGCTACCTGTATTAGTCCAGATATGTCCACCGCCTATTAGGTGTAACAATTGACAATCATCTTAATTTTGATGACCACCTTAACAACACCACTAAATCAGTTTATAAAAAAAATCTTTAATTAACTCTTTACCCCCTCTTTCTTTCTGCTAGAAAACTGTAGCCCACCCTGATCTCACCCTTTTCTATGCCCCTCTGCTATATATACAAACCTGTCTAAAACAACATCACCAAACTTTCTACCTGCTACAATAGTATTACTAGATTCATATGCTACCCCTTTTTTAGAACCCACCATGTATTAACCTCAAGCAACTAGATTGGTAGAAACTCGACAACCACTTACTCTATCAACAATTAATAATCATTCATAAGACCTTTTTTTTTTCCCGCCTACCCCCTAGCCTTACAAAACTGATTTCACCTTATAAAACTACACCCACGCAAACTAACAAAGCCTTAACTGAATCAAAGAATAAAGCTGGAGACTCATTATTTTCAAAAATGCTGTAGGAAATCTGGAATCAACTACCTCAGGAAATAGCAAACCTAGACTCTACATTCCTTTTCAAGAAACATATCAAAGAACATCTAAAAACTCAATGGCTATGTCCTTGTACTAATCGAATTACTCACAACTCCCCTTATTTTACTTAACTTACTTCCACTATAAAACTAAACTTTTATTGTAGACAGACTTATCTTTAGATTGCCTCTAATCTCTAGCACATATTGAATGTTGTTTAGTATCTAACTGTATGTGTTCCTTAGTCCATGACTGTTAAACAACTATTTCTCTGACAGATTATGCGGATATTTGTCCAGCTAGACTAGCCCGGTCACCAAATGTAAAATAAAAAATAAAAATAAAAATAAAAATAAAATAAAATAAATGATGCAAGCTAACAAGTTGTATGGGTCAGCATAACAAACAGTGGTATTGGTTCAGCATACTACTAATCACATGTAACTTGTATTGCTTGCCATGCTTTTCTGGTCTGCTACCTGTGTCCATTAGTAGTGCCTGTGTGCATTCCTGGTATAGCTGACTGATGCATAAATAGGCATCTGTCCAGACATATGACCATAAAGTTGCATTCAGGCATATTATGACAGTTAAGACAATGTTGCTCTCACAAAAAATGCTTTCTTGTTGCCAACATGACCAGTTGCCCTGCTGCTATAAATATTCACACACACACACACACACACACACACACACACACACACACACACACACACACACACTATACATGTGCATCATGTGATAGGGTTGATGTGTTGGTCAGATTGAATACTACTTGATTGATATACTCAGTGAAATGTGATTGTAGGCTGTATTCTTTATTGATGATATTGTCAGACTGTATGTAACATGTCTGTCTTCCATTTTCTTCTTACAGTGTACAGAATGCGGGCTTGTCAGTGGATGGTTTGTGTCTACAAAGAATGTTGTGAATGTTGCTAATGGTGTTCTGCTGTGTATGTGTTGTATAGTTTACTGATTTGTCAGTATATAGTTCCAGTTACCCAAATTCTGAACGTTGCTTACATTCTCCTATTGGGTCAATACTTTGTTGGCTTCACAGAATTATTTGGAATGGGTTGAAAATGGTGAACAGGTATGTTAATGGAAACTGTCAGCATACTGCATCAGAAGATATTGCAACGTTCTGTTTTTCTAGTTGACCGCCATCTCCAGATGAACTCCTTAAATGGGTCTATTTTGTTCAATTAGCTCATCACTGATACTGGAATATATCAAATGCATGAACACCATGCTTGTCACAGGTCCTTAGGTTTGGCCTTCATGTAACTGTAGGCAGTAAGTGATGAATTCTGACAGATGTTTGAACGTTTCTCAGTAGTACTGTTCCCTGGGTAGTCCTCACATAACATGCTATATCGATGCCAAGAAGCAGCAAAAGCAAGATGCAGATGAGGAGTGTCTGTCTAGCAGTTGCATCAGCCATGTTGTACATAATCTGGCAGTCAGTACAGTAAGTACCTCCTGACAACACAGCTTTTAGCTTCAAAAATTACACAGTGATTACACACTGGTATTGCCAGTGTGTGCAACTCAGCTGTCATGTCTGTTGAATTTGCCATCCTGTTTTGCAGATGTCTACTCACCTGGCTAAAGAGTTGCATATCCATAAATCTCTTGCGGCCTACATTGTCAGAAATTTACAGCTGCCATTGGATTGCTTGGCTGGAAATAGTCTGGTAAGTAGTTACTACTCTTGTATTGTTTCCATAAAGAAATAATTATTTCAGTAGGCATGATACTGTCCATGTTTAGATACAGCAGAAATGTACTTCTATGTTGTGTGTTATAATGCTGTACTGAAATGCAGTTTGTGACATAACTGATGTGTGTGCAGTGTTCTGCTTGCTTCTCAGCTATTCCAGGATCACTCTGTTGATAGTTAATTAGAAGTACACGAAACAGCCACTAAGCCACTTGGTGCGCCTCGTAAAGCAATAGTGAGTGCAGAATTTAAACACATGCTATGCAATGGCATCTTTCCAGAGGAAAGGTGAAGATATTCTGCAAGTTTTCAGACAGCTGCTGTCAAACGTATCCTGAAGTGAATGATTCTCTTCCTCCATCACTCCAAGTATCCAGTAAACTTAAAACACAGGGCTAGTTATTCTGCGAGTCATAAGGATAATTGTCCTAGAAATAGCTGCAGTTGTCATTTCTGTGTCAAGAATACAGTGTAGATTTGATGTTGCATTCATTCCTTTTGGGTACTGTGACAGTGCCAGCACTAGGTGCATCACTTGGTTACAGTGCTGTTCATTAGACATGGTTCCACCCTTGACCACCTGTTTTCAGTTTAGTTGACACTCGATAACAGCTGTGACAACACCACCTTCCATCAGTTACATCTGTGCACATTGGTCATGGTTAACTCTGGACACAGTTCCTTATGTTTGCTGCACCACTCTGTAGATGGATGAGGAGGGCTGTGTTGGTTGTAAGTGTGCCACGTCTACCTCCTTGAACTGATGTTAGCCTGTAAAGTAGGCAGTGATGCCAGCAGATGGAGTTGTTTCACTGATGGTCCCCTAAACAGATTAGGTTCATTGGTAATAGTGACAGCAATATGCTGCAAGTAAGCATGCAGGAAGAGTATTGTACTGCCAGGTTTTCAGTAGTTTTGTTGCACAAAACTTACTGCTGTCCTTTGCACATCTAGTCTCTAGACATCCAGTTTTTAGAGCAGCAAGGTTGGTTGAATGCATAAACATTCCATGAGTGTCATGCTGGAGGGTATATGGATACTTGTAAAATGGATGATCACACCAGTTATTAATGTTGTGTGAAACTAAGTGCAGGATACCTTCGTGGCTGGTCTGGTGAAACTTGGTAGCAGACTGATACTTTGTGGATGGACATGCAAGTAGACCTGGACGATTCAGTATTGTTTGGATCAAGTTAACTTTGTCTGATCCAAGTACACCAAGTCCTTGATGTGCTGCCTTGTGTATTTTTTTGTATGTACTTCTCTCACACCCCTTTAATGTGGTGCATGATCCATGGTATTACATTGCCACCAATGTTTTGCAAATGGTCAAGGAAGGGATTGATTTGTACTTGTAAAAAGTACTGCTTAACAGTTTGTAAAAAGAAGATGTTAATCGTGTTTCACTGTTGCAGTCATTACTCTTGGGTTATCCTGCTGGCAGGCTACCCGCAGTCGGCCCGAATTCCAAGGTCTTGGTCTGGCGTCAGTTGCTGTCACCTGTTCCCTGACGTCAGTGCGCCAGGGGTATAAAAGATGCAGCCGACGCCATTTTCTTCAGTCTTTTTTGCCGCGCGGTGCCCAAAGCAAAAGCAGTTCGCAAGTGCCGGTCGGCCTTCTCCTGAGATTTTCAAAATCGAATTTCAGATCCGAAGTCTTCATTAAAGCTAAGTACCCCATTGGGGAAATTTTTTTCTTGCTCCAGACCGATGTCAGAAAAAGTTAACAATTGTATTTCTTGTGGGAAGCAAATACCTCATAAGGATTTTCATTCTTACTGTATTCCTTGTCTAGGCCCTGATCACGATGTTGCTAGCTGTCGGTTTTGTGCTAGATTTAACCAACGCACTATTAAGCATCGGTATGATTTTGCCTTTCATTACTTTGGCCGAAGGTTTAATTATATAATGCCGTCGGAACAGCCGACGACCGGAGTTTATAAAAAGCGCAAGGAAAATCAAAAGGACAGGCATCCGAGGTCCAAAACCGATGAGGCCCCCACTAGGCCAGTTGCCGGTTCTCAGTGAGGTGCTTTCGCAGCCCCTGACGCCCGCTACCTCAGAGCCACAGGCCGCTTCCGACTCCCACGTGGAGCCAACTAGGGCTCTGGATACTCAAGGTATTGGACTCTTGGAAACTATTCCCTCAGATGGGTCCGGAGCCGCTGAGCAGGCATCGGCTTCTGAGGGTGTTTTCAGACCTACACAGTTATATGACAAGCCAACCACAGCTTCAAAGACTAAAACAGCTCTAAAGACAAAGAAACAAGTACAGCATTCTCCTGGACAGACTTCCATGCCTAAGAAACAGATGCTTAAAATGGCCGAAGCCCTAATTACTTTGATCAGGGGTTCCTATCCCCCTCCTGATAAGAGGCCTAGTCAAGAGACAGAATATGACTCTTCTGATCAGGTTTCAATTTCCTCTGACTCCTCTTCTGAACAGGGATACTGTTTCCTCCCTATGAGGATTCTGATGCTGAAGAATCTATTCCTTCAGCCTCTCCTCCTGAGGATTATTCTTTCGGGGAAACTCTGAATACGGTGAGGGAGCATTTTCACTGGGAGAGCCAAGATTACTCAGAATCTAAGAAAAGGCTTAGAGACTTTCTTTTACTACCTCAGCACAGACCTCTTGCTATTCAGCCTGTTCTAGACATTGTAGATGATGTATATTCAGAGTCCGGCCTGTCTCCTGACTCTTTACCTCCTGCACCTGCTAAGCCAGACAGATACTACAGGGTTCCAGACTCATAAATTTCTATATAAAAACCCGCTGCTGACCCACAAACTATATCTCAGGGTCCCATAGGGGTCAAGGCTTCCACTGCAAAAAACCCTGACCCCTCTGATAGGGATTCTAGAGCACTGGACAGATGGGGGAAAAAAGTTTAGACTTCTGCTACCTTGGCTGTAAGGGCTTTAAATTGTCAGTTTCATATGCTTGAATATCAGCAATACTTAATGTCACTGCTTAAACAGAAAATGTTGACAAATTCTGAATGTTCTGATAAAGAAATGCAGGATTTTATTGCATTCAGCTGAACAAGTGGGAAAGTATACTTTGCAATGTGGTTTTGATTTACTGGAGGCCTCTTGCAGGGCCGCTGTTACGGGTTCTGTCATTAGAAGGCATGATTGGTTAAAGGAACAGAATCTGCCTGATCATGTTAAAGCAAAACTATTGGATGCTCCATTACAGCATGATACTTTGTTTGGTGTTAAGGCAGACGAGGTGTTGAAGAAAATGGAGGATAAAGCGAAATCCATGCAGACAGTTAAGGATTTTCTATAGGTACAGCCACCCAGATTTAGCAGGAACTGACCTACAAAGAATTGGTCCTTTCCAGTGTCAGACAGGCCACAAAGAGGCAGATACAGACGCCCCAGAGGCAGATCACAGCCCCAAGGTTCATACAGGTCTAAACAATGGGGTGCTTCTACCTCCAAAAGCAGAAAAGACAAATCACAACCATGCAGGAAACAGTCCCAATGACGTTTCTCTGCCAGAACCAAACACTTATCTTTTGGCAGCCCCCTTAGGGGGAAAAACTAGCACTTTTTTCACCAAATTGGCACATGATTACCCAGGACAATTGGGTCTTGAACATAGTGTCTCAGGGCTACAGATTCCACTTTCACACCCTGCCAAGGGCAAAAGGTATGCCAGACCTGCCACACAATCAATGGGCAGAGGCACAAAAACAAGTTTCACCCCTAATGGACATGAGGGCCATTCAGCAAGTACCACAACAAGAGCAGGGGCAAGGATTTTACTCGAGACTTTTCTTGGTGCCCAGAAAGGACAAAGCCTGGAGACCAATACTGGACCCTGTCTATTCTAAACACATTTCTGGATGTTCCAAAATTCAAAATGTTGACTCTGCAGCAGCTACTGCCCATGCTGGGCAAGAAGGCTTGGTTCGTAACTTTGGACCTAAAAGAGACATACCTGCATGTCCCAATCAGACAATCTTGCAGAAGATACCTCAGATTCATAGCTGGCTCAATGCACTACCAATTCTCTGCACTGCCCTATGGCTTATCTACTGCACCCAGGGTCTTCACAAAATGCATGGCACCAGTAATTGCATTTTGCAGACAGAGGAATTCAAATATATCCTTACTTGGATGACTGCCTTATTCAAGCAGAGAACAAAGACATTCTACTAAAGCATCTGGCGTTTGTAAAAAGATTACTAATTTGCCTAGGGTACACAGTAAACGAAAAGAAATCAAAACTAGTACCCTTGCAAGAGATAATATTGCTGGGTGCAAGCTTAAATACAACTGCCCAGATGGCTTATCTCACGCCAGACAAACAAAGGCCACCGACTTCTTACTTCAAAATGCTGGCAACAAAGACCCAGTTATCTGCAAGAAAAATTCTGCAGGCTTTGGGCTTCATGGAATCCTGCATTCTACTAATTCCATATGCCAGACTGCATATGAGGAAACTACAATGGTATCTAAAAAGTGTTTGGACTCAACATTGCCACAGCCTGGAAACATTAATTACCCTCATTCCCTGCCTGCAACAGGAGTTTCGATGGTGGGCACAGGCCTGTCACCACAACAAGGGACAGCCATTCACTTTACCCACAGCCAGGCAGACACTAACAACGGATGCATCAGATTATGCCTGGGGGGGGGGGGGGGCGCAGATGCATCTTCATATCAATCAAAAAGAGATGCTAGCTGTTCAGAATGCCCTGACAGCTTTCAAGGATCTACTTCATCCAGGACAACTACTGAAGACGGACAATACTACAGTCATGTGGTACATAAACAAGCAGGGAGGCACACATTCTTACCCCCTCTGCAGACAAGCCATGACTTTGTTGGGACACAGCATTGACTTATCAAGTTCACCTGCAAGCTCAGTTCTTGCCAGGAAAAATAAATACTCTGGCAGACGAACTAAGTAGAAACCTCATGGATCCCCATGAGTGGAAACTGGATCCACAAGTCTTCAGCATGATAACAAGGAAATGGGGATGCCCAGACATAGATCTATTTGCCTCCCCTCACAACTGCCAACTACACAGATTTTGCAAGAGGATTTATCACAAGCAAGCATGGAAAGTGGATGCCCTATCCTTCAGCTGGAAAAACCTAACAATATATGCCTTTCCTCCACTGCCTCTCCTCCCCAAGGTACTCCTAAAGGTCAGACAAAGCCAAAAATGATACTGATTGCCCCAGACTGGCCACACCAGCACTGGTACCCAATCCTAAAGAACTTGTCTCAAGGTCCATCCTCGAAATTGCCTCAAACTTCTCACTTACTGACCCAACAAAACAATGAGATCCTGCACAGCCAACTCAGGACCTTAAATCTTGCAGAATGGTGGATAATGTAGCCATTCGGAACACTCCTCTCTCCAAAGCTATAATGGATGTTATCATGGAGGCCAGGAGGCCCAGTACCAGAAAATCTTATGCAGAAAAATGGAAGAGATTCTGTGCTTGGAACCAGGAACAAGGAAATGACACATTTGTACCAAACATTCCTCAGATTTTACAATAGTTAACTGAGATGCTGGACAAAGGCCTATCCTTTTCATCAATTAAGATTCATGGCTCTGCCATTTCAGCTCATTACAATACGGAACCACCTATCTTTTCTCATCCTTTAATAAGGCAGTACCTCAGAGGGGCCAAAAACATAAGACCTCCAAGGAGAGCACCAATACGTGCATGGGACCTCAATTATGTCTTGGAAAAACTCACACTGCCTTCTTTTGAGCCAGCCTCAACAGCTGATATAAAATTCTTATCCTGGAAAACAGCTCTGCTCCTAGCAATAACCTCTGCAAGATGAGTCTCTGAGTTACAGGCAGTCATGGCTGTGGAACCTTTTATCATTTTCCATCAAGACAGGGTTTCTCTGAGGACGTACCCTACATTTATGCCTAAGGTGGTGTCCAGTGTAGCCCTTAATCAAACCATTCACTTGCCTACCTTTTATCCAAACCCACAGAAGAAGGGGGAGAGACTTCTGCATTCTTTGGACATACACAGACAGTTACACTTCTACTTGGACAGAACTAAAGCTTTCAGAAAGACTAAGCAACTTTTAGTGGCATATGCTGCAGGATCACAAGGAAAGGCTATCTCAAAACAGGCTACTTCAAAATGGATAGGCCATTGCATTCGTTTCTGCTACTCACAGCATGGCAAATCAGTGCCTAAGGGCATTAGGCCACATTATACCAGAGCAGCAGCCACTTCAGCAGCCTTCCTCAGAGGAGTACCAACCAAAGACATCTTAGAGGCTGCAACTTGGAATTCAGTGCACACTTTTACAAAGCACTACCACTGACCTATGTACTCTAAATCCAGAGTAGGCTTTGCCACTACAGTTCTGCAGGGCCTCATAACCTCTCCTAACCCTATTTAGCCCAGCCACCCATCCTCAGCTTTGGGATTCAACCCAAGAGTAATGACTGCAACAGTGAAACACGATGAACATAGTACAGTTGTGTATCTACCATAAATGTAGATGTTCGAGTGTATTCACTGTTGCAGTCCAGGTTGCCCTCCCACCATCCCCCTTTCATTTGCTGGGTCTTATCTGTACTTCTCTATTCTATACAATCTATGTGGTGTATTTGCTTGTAGATGACGGAAATGCTTTCTTTAGTTCATGCATGTTTGTTGGCATAATCTATTTAGCCTACCCTTTTGGGGGCACCTGACATCTGGGGCAAGAAAAACTGAAGAAAATGGCGTCGGCTGCATCTTTTATACCCCTGGCGCACTGACGTCAGGGAAAAGGCGACAGCAACCGACGGCGGACCAAGACTTTGGAATTTGGGCTGACTGCGGGTAGCCTGCCAGCAGGATAACCAGTAATGACTGCAAGCGTGAATACACTCTAACATCTACATTTATGGTAGGTACACAACTGTACTTTATGTACCTACCATAACATTCCATATTAGTTGTCTTCATCTCATCTTCCTTGTTGCTGTTTGGGTTCGGAGACAATCCTCGGCTTCGACTCGGCCATCTTCTATAGCTCGAGAGCTGTTTACTGGCTCGAGGCTACCCCTTATCCCAGCATGCCCAGCGTCAGCTACCCAGATCTCATTTGTGATAGCACACACTGGACATAAGTAGAGTAACCAATTACTAAAAACTGGTTGTCCACTACACCTAAACAAGGAACGAGTTATAAATTACCTGGCATGTGAAGTAAAAGATGCTCAGCCAGTGAAAACAAAAGGGGACTCCTTACAATCCTCTAGGAAGGGGGAAGGAGGGAGGGACGCAAGAAGGAAGGCGAGATGAAGACAACTAACGTGGAACGTTATGGTAGGTACATAACTTCTTTATGTTAAGTTGTCCATCTCACCTTCATTCTTGCTGTTTGGGACAGCATCCCTAGCACCTAAAATCCCGGGTGGCTCATTGGAACAAACTCTTCAGAACAGTAGAACCAAAGGAAGCTCTGCTCTGGGAGACCATATCTACCTTGTAATGAGAGATAAAAGTGTGGGGGTTTGCCCAAGTGGCAGCTGCACAGATTGAGTCTATGGGCAACCTAGACTGAAAAGCTACAGAGGTGGCTAATGCTCTAGTGGAATGACCTTTTGGTTTAGATGGTAGCTCTTTATTTCGTAACTGATAAAGGCAATAGTATCAGACAACCATCTGGATAGCGTCACTTTAGAAACTGGAAGGCCTTGTTTGTTGAAAACATAAGAAAGAAATAACTGGTCTGACTTTCTTAGTTCCTTAGTTCTATGGAGGTAAAAACGCAATTGTGTGTGTACATCCAATTGGTGGAGCTTGTATTCTGCCTTGTTGCTGTGATTAAGAAAGAAAACTGGGAGATCTATGGATTGATTTAAATTGTTCTCTGAGCAGACTTTAGGAATAAAGGATGGATTGGTCCTCAGAGAAACTCTGTCCTTGTGAAACACCAGGTAAGGAGGACGAACACATAGTGCTTGAAGTTCTGAGACACGTCTAGCTGAAGTGATAGCAACCAGAAAAAGTGTCTTCCAAAAAATAAATTTTAAAGAGCATGATGCTTCCGGTTCAAAGGGAGGCAAAATTAAGGAGACTAAAACTAAATTGAGATCCCAAAGAGGGGGAGGATCTCTAACTGGGGGTCTAAGAGATGTTCCTTTCATAAAGGCTTTGCAGAGCTTATGAGACATTATGCTAGAATTAAACATACCGATATGAAAATTAGAAATGGCAGCTAGTTGTACTCTAATGGTAGTGGAAGCCGCACCAGACTGAAAAAGCTGTGCTAGAAATTCAAGAATTTCATGGACTGGGGCTGAGAAAGGATCCAAATTTCTAGATTCTGCCCAGTAAGAAAACCATTTCAATTTACTAGCATACGTTTTCCTCGTAGTAGACTTATGTGAGGAAACAATATCATGGACTGCTGGGGAGATATTGGAAAGCCTGGCTAAGGTTGGAAGTGGAGTAACCAAGCTGTGAGCTGGAGAGTTTGAAGGGACTGGTGCAACCTGCCTGAATGGTGAATCAGAAGATCTGGAACTGGGTCCAGAATCCATGGTTGGTCCAGAAGGTGGAGGTGTAGGAACGGGAACCATATTTGTCAAGGCCAATATGGGGCAATGAGGATCATTTTGCAACCCAACAATTTTGCTTTCTTTAAGAGTCTTGGAATTAGGGGAAAGGGGAAAAGCGTAAAGGAGTCCCTGAGGCCAATCGTGGACTAGAGCATCTCTGGGTATATGACCTGGAAGAGGAAGTAGGGAGAAGTAGCTGCTGTATTTGTTGTTGAGAGGAGTGACAAATAGGTCACAGCAAGGCTGTCCCCATTTGCGGAAGATAAGATCCGCAACTTCCTGATTCAGAGACCACTCGTGAGGCATAAGGATAGCTCTGCTGAGCCTGTCCGCTATAACGTTGGATTTCCCAGGGATGTGCGCTGCTATAAGAAAACGTTGGGAGGAAATCGCCCATTGCCACAGTCTGAGTGCTTCTCGACACAAGGGGGTAAGACCTGGTCCCGCCCTGTTTGTTGATGTACCACACCACTGACATGTCTGTTTGGATTGCAATGGTCCCGGAAGGAAGAGAGTCTTGAAGGGCTTGCAATGCTAAGAGAACCACTCTCATTTCTAGGACATTGATATGCAGATGGTACTCGTGAGGTTGCCAAGTGCCTTGGACTGTCCTGCCTAGATAATGCCTCCCCACACACCCTATCAGGGAGGCGTCCATGGTCATTGTGGCTACCAGAGGGGGTTGTATGAAAGGTCTGCCCTGAATTACTAGTGGGGAGACCATCCACCAAGAAAGGTGCCTTTTGCATGTTTCTGTGATCAGGATCATGTAAGACATGGGTAGTTCCTGGAAAGACCACTGCGTGAAAAGTAGCCACTGAAGGATTCTCATGTGGAAATGCGCTAATGGGACAAGAAGAATGGCAGCTGCCATGGAGCCTAGAGCTTGGAGGACATGTCTAACTTGAACCCTTTTGATCTGCATTATAATTAACACTTGTTGACGAATAGTGGAAATTCTTTCCTGTGGTAATCTTGCAAACATTTCTTTTGTATTTAATTCTGCTCCTATGTATGTGATAGACTGACAGGGCAACAAGGCAGATTTTTTGAAATTTACTGTAATGCCTAGTTGTGTGCATGATGTGATTGTATAATCCCGTGCCTCTAAGAGTTGACGCCTGGTGGTAGCAGTCAGGAGCCAGTCATCCAGATACGGAAATACCTGGAATCCTTGACGCCTCAGGTGAGCCGTGATTATTGCCATACACTTGGTGAACACCCTGGGGGCTGAGGTGAGACCAAAGGGCAGAGCTCTGAACTGGTAATGACTGGCCACTACCCAGAAACGAAGAAATCTGGAGCATCTGTCCATCTTGATATGGTAGTACGCGTCCTTAAGATCTATCGAGCACATCCAATTGTCCTGACCCAGAAAAGGGAAAATGGACTGCAGTGTCACCATCCGGAACTTTTCTTTTTGTACAGATTTGTTCAGTCTGCTGAGAATCCAGTATTGGTCTCCAGTCCCCTGTATTTTTTGGTACTAAAAAGAATCTTGAGTAAATTCCAGATCCTAGTTGGTCTGCGGGGACTTCTTGAATGGCTCTTTTTTTCTAGCAGTTTTGAAACTTCTGTGACTGCTTGATCCCTGAGATTGGGTGGGACATCTGGGATGGGCTTTTTTGATTCTATGGGGGATTGATGGAAGGGAATTTTGTAACCTCTGGATATGATGGATAGTACCCATCTGTCTCTTGTTGTATTTTGCCAGGCTTTTGGGTGCAGTGAAAGTCTTCCCCCGACTGCCTCCAGATGTGAGCAGTTGGGCAACCCTTCAGGGATGCTGGAAGGGTTTGGCAGAGAAGGTTTGTCACCCTGGTTTTGCGGTCCCCCTCTGCCACGAGGGTGGCGTCTGCTATTGTTGTTTCCCCCTCTGCCCCTGGGGGAGAAATCACTACGTGCGTCAGGCAGGGGTCCCTGGGATTTTTGGAACCACATCTTTCCGCTTTTCTGACCCTTGGGATAAGGTCTGGAAGGAGTGGAAAAACAGACTCCCATGGCAGAGAGAATCTTGCCTTCCTGCTCACAACGTGGTCAACGTGTCTTTCACCTGAGGCCCAAAGAGAAAGGAGCCATCAAAGGGAGTATTGGTGAAGGACGCTCAAAAGGGTTCTGCAAACTGGCAAGTCGCATCCAAGCATGTCTCCTGAGAGCTACACCTATCCCTGCGGCTCTGCTCGCTCCATCGGCTGCATAGGAAATCAGCCTCATGGAGGAGTTGACTATGGAATTAAGAGTTGCAAGCTGAGTAGCTACTTTGGCTGATGCTCCCTCAGCTGTAGGATCTTGAAGGGTATCTCCAAGCTCTTTCAGGAGATCCCTTTGAAGACATTTAAAATGGCATAGATAATTCAGGGACCTCATTGAAAAGGTCGCTGAAGCAAACATTCGCTTTCCATATCTGTCCATCGTCCGAGACTCTTTGTTCGGAGGACGAACAGATGAAGAGGTTTCTGCTAACTCTTTCTTGGTGGCTGCTGCTACCACCATGGCATCAACGGGCACACCTTTGGAGAGGAATTGCTTGTCCTTGGGGGCTGTAATAAATTTGTTTGGGTCTCCTCGGAGTAGGTTCCACAGAATCTGGAGCTGACCAAGCCTTTTAAGCCACTACAGGCATGAGTGGATCGAAAGGAGGAGATACCCAGGTGGAAGGTCGGGAACCGAATGCATCCAGGTATACAGACTCATCCTCGGTAGGGGCTAGGGAAGTCCAGTCCCTCATCTGTCTAAGCATTTCAAGGATGTCCAAAAAGGAAACTTCTTCAGAGGGAGACCTTGGGGACCCTTCTGATTCATCCATGTCTGTATCTGAAGTGACAGACTCAGTGGAATCTGTGTGCTTCCTCTTGCACTTCTTCTGGGGAGGCTCCTTCGAATGATCAGGGGAGGCTTCAGAAGAAGAGGGATCACCCAATGGGGTGTCCTGGGGCATATGTTCCCTACGTTTGGGGTCTGGAGGAGGAGTAGAGGTTGGAACAGACACAACAGGGGGAGGAGCTGATGGAGCTGGCAGTAGAGCTGTTTAAGGGGACAGCACATTCTGCATGACCTTGAAGGCATCCCGACCTCTAGGCAGAGAAAGCTCTGGCTCCGAAGAAACAGGAGTCTTGACTGCTCCGAGGCAGATGTTGGAGCCGAGCTCACCTGCGCCGAAGCTCCGAGGGGGAGAACGGGGTCAGACAAGAGTCCAATGCCACCCCCCCCCCCCAGAGCCGACAAGAGAACCTTGGTACAATCGAGGTAATTGGAGCCGATGTCGGAACCGAAGGAGAGATGATCGGCGCCGACTGTTCTATGACCTGCGGATCCGTGGTCTCTGGCTCCAAGCTAAATGTAGTCTGAGGAGGAACAGAAATAGAGGCGGTTGGAGCCGATACCTGTTGAGGTTGGCTGGACAGAATTTTTGCCAGTGCCTGTGACTTAAGCAACCTACTTACTACTCTCTCCACATCATGATACGATAATCTAGAGGATCGAGAGGAGTGGGAAGAATGATGGCTACGTTCACTCTGTAACAAAGGTGACTGAGGTGCCGAGTCGATGGACTCCAAGGACGGAGACCTCAGTCTCTTTTGGCTCCGAGATGGCTCCAAAATAGCAGACGGAGCTGACAGAGGAGTTGTCTTGTCGGTGCCAGCCGGCACCGACATACTTGGTTGGTCAAGTAAAGGAGTCTGCTCCAAAGGTGGAGCCGATGGCTTGACAGACTTAGGGGATTTCGCTGGCTGAGTACTTTTAGCCGGAGAATCCTGAGGCTTCAATAATCCCCAAAGGATTAATTTGTTTTTGCGCTCCTGGAAGACCGTTGGACTAAAAGCGTGACACACAGAACAGGAGTCCTGCAGGTGAACAGCACCGAAACAATATACACAAGTAGTGTGCCCATCTGTCAGAGACATTTTCTGACAGCATGTCACGCTTTTTGAAACCAGATACCTTGGTATCTGTAGACATTATAGTAACAACCATCACAACAACAATAATAAAAAGCTATACTACAAAAAACAAGAAACAAATGGACTTTTTTTTTTTTTTTTTTATTATTATACAGTTAAGGAACAGAAGGGAAAGCCTCTAATTTAAACGGCTATCCTGGTGGGGGGGGCTCTCTAATTTAAACGAGTTCAAGGGAACAGAAGGCCTGCGAGTTATGGAGCGACGGCCAACAAAGCTAAAATACACAAGAACGCAATAAGGGATAAAGGAATATTATCTAGCCAAAAAAAATAGACAAATACTTGACAAACTTTCAAGAATAAACAACAATATATTAATAGAAAAAACTATACTAAGCCTGAGCCAGTAAGGAAGCAACCTCGCAGCTGAAGCGGCAAACGAGATCTGGGTAGCTGACGCTAGGCATGCTGGGATAAGGGGTAGCCTCGAGCCAGTAAACCGCTCTCGATCTATAGAAGATGGCCGAGTTGGAGCAGAGGATCGGCTCCGAACCCAAACAGCAAGAACAAAGGTGAGATGGACAACTTAACATGTTTTGTTTCCTTGGGTGGAGAAACAGTTAAGTCAGATATCGCAAAACGACACAGGCAGAAAGGTGCAAAATAATGACCAAGGCCAGTGAAAGAGACCCAAACTTTAATATAAAATATACAAAAATCAATACAAGCTATAGTGCTTGTATTGGTTTTTGTATATTTTATATTAAAGTTTGGGTCTCTTTCACTGGCCTTGGTCGTTATTTTAAACAGTTAAGTCATGTTTGATGGGACTAGAAATCCTAAAAGTCAATAGCCACCATATTCTGAGTGTGAAAAAGACAAGTGGCTACAAATATCAAGCATAACCGCAGATTGCCATAGACAAATCACCTCTTTGATAGCATATCACACCTTTGGTAAGGGAGTTTCAGTATGTGGCATGTTGAAAAAGGTGAAATAATCACATCTTTCATTAACATGTTAAAAACTGTTTACATTCAGCACTCAGCGGATTTAATTTCTGTTGCATATATTCTTTCTGTTGTGAGTTGGAGATGTTAACCATACCAGTAGTAACCATAGCACTCAGCCCATTTTTTACAGCTATGGCACCAGTACAGAGATGTATTTTAGTACAGAAAAGAACAGAGCACGGTCATCATCACGTTGTGTACCCATCAGCTGTGTTTGATGTATTACTTCATGTGGTCCCCCAAAATTAGTTACTTAACTCTGAAGAGTTTCGTTTTACACACTTTTAAAAGAAATGTCAATCCTTTGCTAAAAAGCCTGGCATAGATATTATTAATCTGGAGAAGAAATGTAATGCTGCATAATCTTCTGTGCTCCATATAGGGCACATATTTTGGAAATATTACCTAAGGTGAGCTGTTACTTTAATGCTAAAGTAAAGCCCTGCAATTTTTGCCTACTAGGTTACAATTTAATACATTGGTAACCAGTGTATCTTTATGGTCTTGTCATGTCACAGAGCACTTTGTCTAGGTTCTTGACGACAAGCAGCTGCAGATGATCTCATCAGACTGTTGCTTCTGCACCTGACCTTTGCCCTTAAGAGAGACTGCCTTCTCCATGTAGTTCCAGTAAGATACTTGACTTAAGTCATCTTGCTGCACATACTGATTACAGTTCAGAGTAAATATGTATTGTTATTTGGGTTGATTTTGTCACTGTGTTCAGAATTTTTTCTACCCCTAAGGACCTTGCCCAGTGGTTCCACTACTGGCATCCAGTCAAAACATTTGCTTCAGGGCCACAGTACTCCCAAGCTGGCAAGAGTTCTTTGACTCATTCATTCCTGTCTGGGAGTTCTGATCAGCTCTCTGTTCTCCTGCAAGAGTTGGGTGGTAGGGAATATGCCAGCTTGTTGGTCCTGGGGGTGGCCTGCTCTCTCCTCATTGAAAGAACCCCCGATGTTCTTCGTGTTTCACTGCTGCAGTCATTACATTTGGGTAATCTGCTGGTAGGTTGCCCTCAGTCGGCCTGATTAACAAAGTCTTGGGTCCTGCGTCAGTTGCTGTCCCTTCTTCCATGACGTCCGGTCGTCGGGTATAAAACATGCAGCCGATGCCATTACATCAGTCTTTCTTGCCATGCAGTGCCTGAAGCAGTTCGCAAGTGCCGGTCGGCCGGCTCTTGAAATTTTCGTTTTCGAGTTTCAGAACCGAAGTCTTCAACTAAAAAGCTAAGTACCCCATTGGGGGAACTTTTTCTTGCTCCTTACTGATGTCAGTAAAAGTTAATAATTGCATTACATGTGGGAAGCAAATACCTCATAAGGATTTTCATTTGTACTGTATTCCTTGCCTAGGCCCTGACCACAACGTACCTTGCTGTCGGTTTTGTACTAAATTTAATCAACGCACTATTAATCTTCGGTATATTTTTGCTTTTAAGTGTTTTGGCTCACGCTTTAATTGTCAAGAAATGTCGTTGGTTAGCAATCCGACTACCGGAATACCTAAAAAACGCGAAGAAAAAGAGACCGGCCATTGAGGTTCAAAATTGATGATGCTTCTCTTAAGCCAGTCGCCAGTTCGCCGGTACTTAGTGAGGTGCTTTCGCAGCCCCTGATACCCGCTACCTCTGATTCTCAGGCCTCTACTGAGACACATTCGGAATCCGGTATGCCAGAAGATGCTTCAATTATGGAACCCATGGATGTCTGTACCTTAGATGGGTCCAGAGCCACTGTGCAGGCACCGGCTTCTGAGGGTGTTTTCAGGCATACAGATTTTTATATTAGACTGACACCATCTTCAAAACTAAGGCCAAAATCTAAATCTATGTCTAAAAAACCAATGCCTGGGCCACATGTGCAGGCCCCTATGCCTAAAAAACAAATGATCAAAATGGCTGAAGATTTAATTACTCTGATCAGGGGTAGCCAACCCCCCCCCCCCTTCTAAGAAGCCTGGGCAAGACATTGATTATGAATCTTCTGAACAGGATTCTATTTCGTCTGACTCTTCTAATGAATAGGATTTGTCTATACCTACTTATGAGGACCCTGCAGAAGATTCCATTCCTTCTGCTTCTCCCCCTGAGGATTTTTCTTTTGGGGAAGCTTTACATACCTTACGGGAACATTTCCACTGGGAAAGTCAGGATTTCTCTGAATCTAAAAAGAGACTTAGGGATTTTCTTCTTCTTCCTCAACATAGGCCTTTGGCTATACCTCCTGTCCTAGACATTGTTGATGATGTTTTTTCAGAATCTAGTATGGCTCCTGATTCTCTGCCTCCGGCTCCTTGTAAGCCAGACAGATACTACAGGGTTTCCTGACTCCCACAAATTCCTTTTCGAAAATCCTATTGCAGATCCTGAAACCATTTCTCAGGGTCCCAAGGGCATTAAGGCCTCTACTGCTAAAAATCCTACCCCTTCTGATAAAGATTCCAGGGCGCTGGATAGATGGGGTAAGAATGGTTTAAACTTCTGCAACCGTGGCAATCAGGGCTTTAAACTGTCAGTTTCATATGCTTAAATACCAGCAACATATTATGGGACTGCTTAAACAGAAACTGATGTTAATTCCTGACTGTGTGGAAAATAAAGATTTACAGGATTTATTGCATTCAGCCGAACAAGTTGGTAAACATACTTTGCAGTGTGGTTTTGATTCTTTGGAGGCCTCTTGGAGGGCTGCTGTAACTGGCTCTGTGCTAAGAAGGCATGCTTGGCTCAAAGAGCAAACTCTTCCTGATCATGTTCAAGCAAAATTGTTGGATGCTCCTTTACAATAGGACAGTCTCTTTGGTAGTAAGGCTGAAGAAGTTTTAAAAAAGATGGAAGATAAAGCTAAATCTATGCAAACTGTGAAAGATTTCTTACAAGTGCAACCTCCAAGATTTAGTAGGCACTGGCCTACTAAGAACTGGTCCTTTCCAGTTCCTTCAAGAGCCACTCAAGTCAAACCCAGACATTCCAAAAGTCCCGGGTTTCAGTCACAAGGGACTTTTAGAACAAAACAATGGGGTGCCTCTTACTCCAAATCTGGAAACAACAAGGCACCTCCCTATGGTAAGCAGTCTCAGTGAATTCCCTCCACACTTACCAAGTACTTACCTTTCAGCTGCCCCTTTGGGCGGAAAACTGGCACTTCATGTAAGAAACTGGCAACTCATAACCCAGGACAAATGGATTCTAAAAATAGTATCCCAGGGATACAGATTTAATTTCCACACAGTGCCAATCCCAAACGGATGGCCAGACCTGCCCCCAAATCAGTGGGCAGAGGCCCAGAAACAAGTACAGTCTCTCATGAACATGGGAGCTATTCAACCAGTCCCAGAAGAGGAAGAGAGACAAGGTTTCTATTCAAGACTTTTCCTGGTATCCAGAAAAGACAAATCATGGCATCCAATTGTGGACTTATCTACTCTAAACACATTTATGGACATTCCAAAATTCAGGATGCTGACTCAACAGTTACTTCCTATGCTAGGCAAAGATGCCTGGTTGGTAACTCTAGACTTAAAAGAGGCTTACCTGCATATTCCAATCAGGGAATCTTGCAGAAGATACCTTCGCTTCAAAGCAGGCTATTTGCATTACCAGTTATAGCTGCACTGCTCTTTGGCTCATCTACTGCACCCAGGGTCTTCACAAAGTGCCTGGCTCCAGTAATTGTATTTTGCAGGCAAAGAAATATTCAAATATATCCATATCTGGACGATTGTCTAATTCAGGCAGAAAACAGGGACATTCTTCAAAAACATCTGGCATTTGTAAAAAAAGGTTCTAACTTGTCTAGGGTACACCATAAACGAAAATAAATCACAACTGGTACCCTCTCAAAAAATTACATTCCTGGGTGCAAGCTTGAATACAACTGCCCAGATGGCTTACCTTACGCCAGAAAAGCAAATTCATTTGGTGACTTACCTCAAACAGGTGGCCACAAAAACCCTGCTTTCTGCAAGACAAATTCTGCAAGCCTTGGGGGTTCATGGCCTCCTGTATTCTTCTAATTCCATATGCAAGACTGCATATGAGGAAACTTCAGTGGTACTTAGAGTTTATGGAGTCAACATTGTCACAGCCTGGAAACTGATTCCTATCATACCTTGCCTGCAACTAGAGTTCCTATGGTGGGCAGAGGCCTGCCACCAAAACAAGGGACTGCCATTCACTCTACCCCCTGCCGCCCAAACCCTAACTACAGGCTCATCAGACTATGCTTGGGGGGCTCATCTGGCAGGGAAGTGCATTCAGGGCAAATGGAGCCCAAATCAAATGCACTTTCATGTCAATCAAAAAGAGATGCTAGCTGTACAGAACGCACTGACAGCCTTCAAGGACTACCTTCATCCAGGACAATTAATGATAAAGACAGAAAACACCACAGTTATGTGGTACATAAACAAGCAGGGGGGTACACACTCCCTACCCCCTTTGCAGACTAGCCATGGCATTATGGAACACGGCCTTGACCTATCAAATTCAATTACAAGCTCAATTCCTGCCAGGAGAGCTGAATACTCTGGCAGACGAACTAAGCAGAAATCTCATGGACCCACACGAATGGAAACTGGAACCATGGATTTTCAACATGTTGGCACGCAAATGGGGGAGTCCAGACACAGATCTTTTTGCCTCACCCCAGAACTATCAGTTGGACAAATTCTGCACAAGAACTCATCACAAAAAAGCCTGGAAAGTGGATGCTCTATTCAGCTGGAAAAACCTGGCAGTCTATGCCTTTCCCCCTCTGCCTCTGCTCTCCAAAGTTCTACTAAAAGTCAAACAGGACAGACCAAAAATGATTTTGATTGCTCCAGACTGGCCTCGCCAACATTGGTACCCCGCAATGTGTCACACCTTCCACCGTGGCACCTGCCTCAGTCACCTTCCTTACTGTCTCAGCAGAACTACCAAATTATGCACACTCAGCTCCAAACTTTGAATCTTGCAGCATGGCTAATCACCTAAATTCACCCTTGGCATCCCTCAGCAAACCTGTGATGGATGTCATTTTGGAGGCAAGAAGGCCTAGTACTAGAAAATCTTATGCTGACAAATGGAAAATATTCTGTGCCTGGAGTCAATCATAAGGGATAAGCACAACAGTGCCCAATATTCGTCCGATTTTACAATATTTAACTGAGATGCTTCACAAGGGCCTGTCCTTTTCTTCCATAAAAATCCATGCCTCAGCCATTTCAGCTCATTACAACACAGAACCTCCCCTCTTCTCTCATCCTCTGCTAAAGCAGGATCTCAGAGGGGCCAAAAACTTAAGACCACCCAGGAGAGCTCCAACCCCTGCCTGGGACCTCAATTTTGTATTGGAAAAACTCACTCTCCCTCCTTTTGAGCCAGCTGCTACTGCAGACTTAAAATTTCTCTCCTGGAAAACAGCTTTCCTTTTAGCAGTCACATCAGCTAGAAGGATTTCTGAATTACAGGCTCTTATGGCAGTGGAGCCTTTGATTATTTTTCATGCGGACAGAGTGTCTCTCAGGACCAATCCATCCTTCATGCCTAAGGTGGTATCCAGTGTGGCTCTTAATCAGACCATTCATTTGCCAACTTTCTTTCCCAATCCACAGAATAAGGGGGAAATGGATTCTGCATTCATTGGATGTACACAAACAACTTAAATTTTACTTAAACAGGACAAAATCTCAAAAAAAAAATCTGAACAACTACTGGTGGCATTTGCTGCAGGGGCAGAGGGAAAGGCCATTTCAAAGCAGACTATTTCCAAATGGATAAGCCATTGTGTTTGTTTCTACTATATGCACCATGGTGAAACTATCCCCCGGGGATCAGATCTCATTCTACCAGGACTGCATCTACTTCTACAGCCTTTCTCAGAGGTGCTCCTACCAGAGACATTCTAGAAGCTGCTACCTGGAGCTCAGTTCATATGTTCACTAAACATTACCATTTACCTTTCTTCTCTAAATCCAGAGCTGGCTTTGCCTCTGCTGTCCTGCAGGGCCTTACAGCTGTATAAATCCATCCTCCCTACCATAACTTTGGGAATCTACCCAAATGGTAATGACTGCAACAGTGAAACACGAAGAACATAGTACAGTTTTGTACACTTACCATAAATGTAGATGTTCGAGTGTATTCACTGTTGCAGTCCTGGTTACCCTCCCTCCGACCCCCTGTTTTTCTCTTACTATGCCTCTTCTTTCCTTTACTATGCTTAAAAGCCTTTTTGGTGTATTTGCTTTTGTTTGGAGGTATATTTTTGTGTTTTTAATTACTTAAATATTTGGCTCCCCATTTGGGGGGGGCACCTGACATCCGGGGCAAGCAGAACTGATGTAATGGCGTCAGCTGCATGTTTTATACCCCTGACAACCTGACGTCATGGAAGAAGGGACAGCAACTGACACAGGACCCAAGACTTTGTTAATCAGGCTGACTGAGGGCAACCTGCCAGCAGATTACCCAAATGTAATGACTGCAACAGTGAATGCACTCGAACATCTACATTTATGGTAAGTGTACACAACTGTACTTTCCCCTTGACAGCTCTGTTAAACCCACAGTTGCAACCCTCTCAGAGTAAACATGCCTCAGCATGCTGAATTCCTCTCTGCTTACTGGTGTCAAACACCACAAATGTTTTGGCTTGGTCTCCACTAAGTGTCATCCTAGTGCTCCCGCTAGGAGTCACCTTGTGCTGAAATATCACTGCTTTAATACTGCAGAAAAACGTCAAGCCAAGCCACCTCCCTGCTCTCAGGACTGGTGGGCCTGCAGAGGATGCTCGCTTCCACACTTCTCAACCAGCTCCTGCAGTTACCGGAGCAGCTACTCAAAACTCTGGTCACTTAAGCCTTAGTCAGGACTTTATCCACCTACCCCTGTGTAGCTGACCGTACTGTTCAGATTGTTGCCCATCTAGTCACATAACTAAGAAAGCAGAATGACCTTCCTAGTCTGCCATTGGACTTCCTGAATAATCATAGCATTTGGTTTGTGAAAGTGTGAACTGATGGCTGCCGAGTTGTCACAGTGCTGTAATGCATATAGCTTATTTCCTCCTATTTACAGTGGTGCCATTATACTGAAATATCGAAATATCACTGCTTTAATATTGCAGAAAAAATATTTATATAACAATGTAGTATGCTGTCTTTACTGTTAACAGGCTTCTTTTGACTTCACTGCATTTGGGGAGGGGGGCATTTGCTTGCCATTAGTACACTACTGCAGTGGTATTGCAAAACTGGAGGTTTATTTCCCAGCTATCAGGAAGGGGAAAATGTGTTTGCATGGTGAAAAAGAAAGCCAATTACAGTAAGTATGACTTACCAAATGGTATTTTCATGTGTGTTAGTCTCAGCATTGATGTTATTCCTTTCTGTCTTTATAGAGTATGTCCACAAAATGTCTGTCTTCAGTGCACATGGAGACAGAGTGAAGTATCAGAAGCTGAGGAACTTCACTTCTGTAAATGAATGAATGAGGCGGGATGCTTACTATTACCTTTGATGGTCATTGAAAAGATGCCAGAAGACAGCTACATCAGTCGGTACAGAGATGCATGAAGTTGCATTGACATGCATGGCCATGGCCATGGCCATTGATAAATCTATACAACAGCCTGATTCTACGTGCATTTAGTTTGGTGTATAATAATTTTCTGTATTTTTTATGCACAACTGCTGCATTTATTTTCATAGTTCTAATCCATATGGCACTTCATTTTTGTAGGTAAGTTTACAAATTGTATTTAGTAATTGGTTGTTATGAGTGTTTATTTATACAGCACCTTATTCAGTAAATGTGCTGAAAACAAATTATTTTGATTTCTGTAACATAGCTTCATTGTTAGGCATGTAGCTGTCACAGAGTCCATTGGCAGTTTGTTACCGACGTACGGGTTTATATAAGAGAAGGTAGTAATGTAAATTGCTACTTTCCTTAATTTTGACTATATTGTTTGGTACATACCTAGTATACCATCCTTGTAAGTCATGCTGTATAAGTATGCCTTACTGCTGCTCTGTCAGTAGCATTAGTTCAATCTAAAACTAGTACAAAGGCATGCATATATACACTGCTCATGGCATGCAGAAGTGGATCTGTTGCTTCTTCTATCCAGAGATAATTATGTGACAGTTGCAAAGCATTGCACTCAACAGATTGCTTATTGTAACATGCTCATAATAGCATAATAAAAAAATCAGTCTTTTCTGCGATAGCACATACATGATGGAACACAAATGAGATTAAATCACGTAGGCATTCAGAATGCAGAATTTAGCACTGGCTGCCACTTTTTCATGGTGATGTGTGCTTGGGTTTACATTGGGCTTTTGCAGTTAATTTGGATACTTGTGTTGGATTTGCTGAATTCAGCAGGCAGGCACAGGAACTCTTACCTTTGCTTGAATAGCCCCAGTACCAGTATACTAGCTGCCTTTAGTAATATAACAATGCTTCCTAAGAAAAAGATTTAACATGGTACTGTTTTGCTTGTAAGAAACAGGTTAATTTACTACATAGGCAGAATTGTTAGTTCTGCCGTTGTCCCACACAGTATATTTTTGTACTTATGTTTTTGCCTTGCTGTTCCATTCAGTACAGTGAGCCCATAGCTAATAAAATGTTAGTTTTGACCACTTTATTGACTTGCCCTCTAGATGTGTAAAGACAAATGCAATGCACAGCAGTTCTTAGCGAGCAGTGTGGCGATACAGTGTGAATGTTGGTGAACACTTGTGCAGTGCAGGTTAGTATTGTGTGCTATGTAGGTTTAGTAAGCTTCAGCCAGCAGTGTTGTATGTAGTGCAGCCTATCATGGCTTGATACTTGTGAACAAATGCCATGGTGGATAAGCACAACCTGGAATTTATAAGTGTAGTGTGCTGTCTGCAGCTCGCCTGCACTGAGAACCACAGCACTGAAGCCTGGGTGCAGTGTTGTTCACTGCACATTGGCATCTTCTCAGCAACATGTCATAAGATGATTCTCTTCATAACAGTGACATTCCAAAGCTTATGTCATTTTGGCACATTTTCAACATTTGTACCTCTACCTCCAAGAATTACTGTTAAATGATACTGTAGTATATATATGATATAAAATAATTTTCAGGACATATCACATGCCAAAAAAAGAAAAGCTTGAACAGAAATTTAGCAATGTGCTGATGAGTAGTCATCCAGTCAGTAACTGCATAGTAAGCTGGAACTGTTTTAAAGTGGTGGTATCACATCAAGGCCCTTCTGATAGACTCTGGAAGAAGTACTACACATTAATTTGACAGAATCCTGCACTGTAGAGAAGGACTGCAGTTCATTGTATTACACCATTAATGGACTTTATGGCCATCTGCATATGCTGTGGAATAAACACCAAGATTCACACTATGAAAGAAGTTCATGTCTTGCTGTTGTAGGGTGAGGTGGTTCTTGGTATATCGTGTGTTAAGGCCACTACCCCACATTTGTTATGGCTCTTAATCAGTGCAGTACTGTAACAGTTTGCCCATTGGCAAATACTGTGTACTGGTACATTATGAAATAGCACATAATGCCCAGTGTTCATCAATTAAATGTTTTATGGAGCTCTCTGAATCTCTAAAGAAGGTACATGACAATCTGACTGTTGCAAGTGAAAAGTGCTTGTTAGTGATGGGTATGAGTAAGGAAAACTCTGTATACAGTTATTTTATTTTAACTGCTGCCTGTACAACAGTGTGCAATTCTGTGGATGGCAGTGAAGCAGAGGTCAAGGGTATCCAAAACACCTGTGTTTGTGTAGCTTACCAAGTTTTCCAGCATGCTATCAATTACAGTTGGAGATGGTCAGATGCAGGTCTCTCAAGCAGAAATGTCATTCACAGCAGATACATCCTGCTTCAATCTTCTGTAGTAGCACTCCACTCTTAGCCAACTGATTGCTAGTTCTAGCCTACAGATGTGCTGTGATTGACTGCTATATGAGGTGAATTAACATGGTTACAGTATGTCTAGGTTGTGACACACCAACTGCTTGAGCTGCAACTTCAAGTGGTTAATCTTAAGCACTTGATGTAATTTTGATTATGCACAGCAGTCTGAAGTTAGTAAATAATATGAATTATTGCAGGTTATAAAACATCATGTACGGGAAGTGCATTCTGAGTACTACAGTTAGTGCAAACTTTCAAATGGTAATAGATTGGCTCATAGTTTCATAGAGGTTCATAGATTAGTACTAGGCTAACTGCCCTTGTGGACCATTTTAAGCCTAGCCAGTTACCCCAATTGAGAATCAAACCCTGCATCTTGTGTTTATAAGGTAAACACCTTAACCATTATGCCAACCTCCCTTTTATAATTTAGTGTTTATAGGTTCATAGTTTAGTACTACGCTAACTGCTCTTATGGGCCATTTTAAGCCTTGCCAATTACCCCATGTGAGAATCAAACCCTGCTCCTTGTGTTTATAAGGTAAACACCTTAACCATTATGCCAACCTCCCTTTTATAATTTAGTGTTTATAGGTTCATAGATTAGTACTACGCTAACTGCTGTTATGGGCCATTTTAAGCCTTGCCAATTACCCCATGTTTAGTTTATAGGTTAGTACTAAGCTAGCTGCCCTTGCGAGCCATTTTAAGCCTAGCCAATTATCCCTTGTGAGACTCAAACCCTGCACCTTGTGTTTGTAAGGCAAACACCTTAGTCATTAAGCCACTCTCCCAACCCATGTGAGAATCAAACCCTGCTCCTTGTGTTTGTTAGGCAAACATATTAACCATTATGCTATCATCCCTTAAGATTAAACAATTTACATGAAAAAAAAAAAAAGGCTGAGCTCTCAATCATGAAATGAGCCCAAAATGAATAATTAGGGACCTAGTGTACATGTACTATAGTGAAACAGTCCATTAACTACTGCACAAATGTAGTTTAAAGAAAACCAGGCATTCCAACATGTCTTTTGACCTTGGCATAATCAGTAAATGAAATCTAATCAAGAGGGAGGATGAGCTTTTGACTGAAGTTCTGTGTCTATACAGATGTACAGACTTCAGGCCCAAGACATTCTGTACTTGAACATGGTCAGTGGATAGTAATTTCCAAAAGAGATGTCCAAAAAAAAAAAAAAAAACTATGAACATCCCTGGAACAATGTTTCCATTCCACTAAACCAAACCCAGCACACACAATCAGAAATTTAATGTAGAAATTAATATGGCAAAAGGAGTGGCAAAATACCAGAGAGCACTGAAGTTAAAAGAAAGCAGCAGTGTTTCCAGTAGCCTCAGTCTACTGAACGGCTCAAGACTATACCCAGCCAAGAAAACTAGGTCAGTTTCAGAGTGAACTCTGCATATGAATGCCAAATTGTGTGAAGGCTGAAACTGCATAGCAACCAAACAGAATGTTCTATTTTATATTCCATTCCACAGCATCACACATGACCACCAAAATGGTTTTGGTGCTGAACATAAGGACTCCTGAATGCCTTTGTAAAAACAAGGAATTTGATATAGGCAGTCAACTGCTGCCATCTTAGAGGCCCGTAAGAGTACTTCTGCTATGGAAGTACCATTGGTCAGTACACCTGGAAAGCAGTGATGGTTCTTGGAAGGTCACAATGACAGCAATGATACAGAACAGCATATGTAATGACAAATAGTGCCAAACTTGCTAAAGTAGTGCTTAGTTAAGGTCTTGCAAACTATGGTCAAGCAAGGTTGTCTGATACATTTATACAGTGCAAACCCGTTGTGTTTGGCTGTACTGGTAAAATGAAGTTAACCAGCTGTGTTTCAGACCTGTACTTATATCAGTGCTATAAACAACTGAGACACAGTATTGAGTAGGAAAATGTACTGCATTTTTCAGAAAAAATGATTGTTCATTTATTTGCCCTTATAAAAATGTGTCGTCCTGGCTGGCAAAGTGCACAGTGATGCTTATGATTGGCTAAAATGACTTAAAAACATAAAAAAGACGTTGTTTATACTCACTGCAGTAATTTTTATTTTTTATATAATCACTGCACTGTTATTCCTTATCCATAGGAATAGCCAAAGATTGACATATGTCATATCCCCATGAGCCACAGTTCTCCCTTACTCATGACTGCAGTCCACTGTACAGCTTAAAATTAGGAGCCACCTGCACTGTTCGTTTTCCCCCATAAAAATGTATTGGTTGTCAGCCCATACTGTCCACCAGTCTTATCCTGATGACGTGCAGAGAGTAAGTACCCATTTTGTGTACCTTTATTTGGCTTCAGTTTGTTGGTCGTTACTGTGAGTGTTGATGAATAAGATTTTCCAAAAAGATTTTCTTAGTAGAAAAAATTTTCAGAAGTCCATGGGGTAAAGTAGGTAAGCATTCCGACAAGTGTGCAAGTGGAGGGCAGATTACATCTAGGGATTTCCACTCAAAAATGCTTTTATCTTGGTGGAAAGCAGCAGGTGTCCTCCTGTGAGCACAGTGCAAGACTTTTTGAAAAATGTCCTTTACAAGTTGGTGCCTCAACAGGTTGCATAAATCACCTCAGATATGGTTCTATTCCCACTCCTGGTGACTGGATTCATTTTCAAATTGTTGGTATTGCAGTGCAGAATTAATGGGGTACTTTACTCTTGAATGTGACATCCTTCAGATGATATGTTAAATGGAGGGCCTGTCTGCATTAGTTTGTGGTAGCTCAGGTAGATGTAGAAGATCCCACATCACTTTTGAAGAGAGTCCTGGCCAAATTTCCCGTAGTGATGTAAATAAAACTTTGAGCCTCACCTGAAAAGATACTACTAGCCTAGTGGGACTAACCCAGTCAACAAAAGATTGATTGATTGACTGAGTGATTAAATTAATTGGGGCCAGAAACTTTAGGATCTGGCTTGAATGAAAATAAATCGGTGACTTTGATTCAGCTTCCAACTTTGGAAAATACATTAAGTGGAGCAAGTAGAGAAAATCCATGTTTTAAAAAAAAAATCAACGAGCAGGAGATCAGTTCTACAGGGGCCTTCAGATGCCAGTTTCACTGGGACTTGCCTCAGCCTTTTCCTGTGTCCTGCTTTGTTTGATTCTCCGCATGTCCTGAGCCCTGTTTGGAACCAGATGAGATCCAGAATCCATCTGTTTCTTTCAAAGGCTTTTGTGTGAGTTGTTCTGATGTCTGATGAGATGTTTGGGCTGGGTAACAGTTTCCAGGTTCCTACAAAGGACGTTTGCCCACAAGGGTTCCGTTTGCCTCAGCAGAGTTGTATTTGTTAGATATTCTGGCACGTCTTATAGACTGTAGTCCAGAGAACTGTTGTAAGTTTTTATAGGCCCTATACCATTCACACCTTTCCTTCTGTTTGCAAAGTATACTCATGCTTGCACTCCAGGTGTCATTAGTTTTGTTGAAACCTCATCTTACTTTTGGCTACAACAATTTTTCAAATGAGCATGTCATGACCCGGCAAAGAGTCTCACTCAGTCCACTCAACTCCCTGTGTCAGGAACCCCACCTCATCCTCTTAAGAAACAAAAAGAAAAGCACAAGACTTCAAAATGGTGAGGGCTTTCACACTTTAGTTTTAAATTATAATGGAAGCTATTTGGTGGTCATTTGCTGGTATTTGATAAAAACCTTTGAAAAGAAGTAGGGATAGAGAAGTAAAGAAATGCAACAAGGTAAGGGGAGAGTGGAAAAGCCCCTCCTGTTGAATATTCACCCCCCCCCTCCCCATCTGTCTCCTTTTTCAGGAAGCATTGCCTCACTTCAAGGACAACTGGTTCAGCCTAATTTCTGTTAGTGAGCAAATAATATACTTTCTCCTTGGTTAAATGTCAGAGCAATCCTCCCCCTATAGTTATCCTTCTAGTGTCTTTTAACAAGCTATACCTAGCCCTAGATGTGCTTCAACAGTTGACTGCATGTGGCACTGTCCAGAGAGTTTCTCTGGGAAAGGATGTATTCCAGACTGTTTGTAGTCCCCAGAAGGGAGGGACCCTGGAGTTGCGCTCTGAACCTATCCAGGATGAATAAATTCTTAAAGATTATTAAACTCACTGCATTCAGCTTGCAGGTACTGCAACTGAGAGAGCCTTCTTAGTCACCCTGGATATGAGGGCACTTATCTCCACTTCTTTTCACACTGCCTACAGGCAGTTCCAGAGATTCAAGGTAAGTAATCATTTGCAGTTCTCTCACTCCCATTTGACCTGTCCACAGAGCCATACATGTTTACCATGGAACCTGATTAGTTTTCACCTTTCAAAGAAAACGTCCACATTTGTCATTATCTGGACAATTGCCTGATTCAGTCTCCTTTTTTTCGCAGAGATGACAGATCCTTGTTGAACATTGATATCAATGACTCTTACCAAAGCTAGGTTTGTCATTGAACCTTCCAAAGGCATTTATGACTTGTGAGCCCTCCTGGACACAGAAGGAGACCATCTCTACATGTTCAAGAAGATGGCGCTTCATTTAAGAATGACCTGACCCAGAAATCTCAAGTATCAGCCAGGAAGATGCTGAAGGCCCTCAATCTTGTGTCATCAACAGTCTTACTAGTGCGTTTAGCCAGGCTGCATATGAAGAAGATCAAGTGATATGAGTAGATTCTGATAATGGCATTGCCATCCCCTTCATCAGGTCATCATTGTCGACTCCTTTTTCCCCATTTTTGTACATGGGGTTAGGGTGCCATGTCATCCATCGTTATCTTTCTTGATTCAGTGTTTTTGATGTTCACAGTTGCATTCATTACAATTGGGTTATCCTGCTGGCAGGCTACCCGCAGTCGGCCCAAGTTCCACAGTCTAGGTCCGGCGTCGGTTGCTGTCGCCTCCTCTCTGACATCAGTGCGCCAGGGGTAAAAAAGATGCAGCCAACGCCATTTTCTTAAGTCTTTCTTGCCGCGCGGTGCCCGAAGCAAAAGCAGTTCGCAAGTGCCGGTCGGCCGACTCGTGAGATTTTCAAATTCGAATTTCAGATCCGAAGTCTTCATTAAAGCTAAGTACCCCGTTGGGGAAACTTTTTTTCTTGCTCCAGACCGATGTCAGAAAAAGTTAATAATTGTATTTCTTGTGGGAAGCAAATACCTCATAAGGATTTTCATTCTTACTGTATTCCTTGCCTAGGCCCTGAGCACGACATTGCTAGTTGTCGGTTTTGTGCTAGATTTAACCAACGCACTATTAAGCGTTGGTACGATTTTGCATTTCATTACTTTGGCAGAAGTTTCATTTATATAATGCCGTCGGAACAGCCGACTACCGGAGTTTATAAAAAGCACAAAGAAAAAGAAAAGGACAGGCATCAGAGGTCCAAAACCGACGACGAGGCATCCATTAGGCCTGCCGCTAGTTTGCCAGTTCTCAGGCGCTTTCGCAGCCCCTGACGCCCGCTACCTCAGAACCACAGGCCGCTTCCGACTTCCACATGGAGCCAACTAGGCCGCTGGAAACTCAAGGTATTGGACACTCTGAAACTATTCCCTCAGATGGGTCTGGAGCCGCTGAGCAGGCATCGGCTTCTGAGGGTGTTTTCAGGTCTACACAGTTATATTTAAAACCAACTTCAGCTTCAAAGGCAAAGACTAAAGCAGCTCTAAAGACAAAGAAACAAGTACAGCATTCTCCTGGACAGGCCTCCATGCCTAAAAAACAGATGCTTAAAATGGCCGAAGACCTAATTACTTTGATCAGGGGTTCCCATCCCCCTCCTGATAAGAGGCCTAGGCAAGAGATAGAATATGAATCTTCAGATCAGGTTTCCATTTCCTCTGATTCCTGTTCTGAATAGGAGTACTCCTTTCCTCCTTATGAGGATTCCGATGCTGAAGAATCTATCCCTTCAGCCTCTCCTCCGGAGGATTATTCTTTTGGGGAGACCCTGCATACTATGAGGGAGCATTTCCACTGGGAGAGCCAAAATTACTCAGAATTCAAGAAAAGACTCAGAGACTTCCTTTTATTACCTCAGCACAGGCCCCTGGCTATTCCTCCTGATTTAGACATTGTAGATGTTGTATTTTCAGAGTCCGGTCTGTCTCCTGACTCTTTACCACCAGCTCCTGTTAAGCCAGACAGATACTACAGGGTTCCTGATTCATATACATTTCTTTACAAAAATCCTGCTGCTGACCCAGAAACTATTTCTCAGGGTCCCAAGGGGGGGTCAAGGCTTCCACTGCAAAAAAACCCTATCCCCTCTGATAGGGATTCAAGGGCCCTGGACAGATGGGGGAAAAAGATTTATACTTCTGCTACCTTGGCTGTAAGAGCTTTAAATTGTCAGTTTCATATGCTTAATTATCAGCAATATCTTATGTCACTGCTTAAACAGAACATGTTGACAAATTCAGAATGTGCAGAAAACAAAGAAATGCAGGATTTATTGCATGCAGCTGAACAAGTGGGAAAGCATACTTTGCAATGTGGTTTTGATTCTCTAGAGGCCTCCTGCAGGGCCGCAGTTACAGGTTCTGTCATTAGGAGGCGTGCTTGGTTAAAAGAACAGAATCTACCGGATCATGTTAAAGCAAAACTATTAGATGCTCCATTACAACATGATACCTTGTTTGGTGTTAAAGCAGAAGAGGTGTTGAAGAAAATGGAGGACAAAGCTAAATCTATGCAAACAGTGAAGGATTTCTTACAGGTACAGCCTCCCAGATTTAGCAGGAACTGGCCTACTAAGAACTGGTCCTTTCCAGTGTCAGACAGGCCACAAAGAGGCAGATACAGACGCCCCAGAGGCAGATCACAACCCCAAGGCTCATACAGGCCTAAACAATGGGGTGCTTCTACCTCCAAAAGTGGATAGGAAAAATCACAGCCATACAGGAAACAGTCTCATTGACTTCCCCCTGCCAGCACCAAGCACTTATCTTCTGGCAGCTCCTTTGGGGGGAAAGCTAGCACTTTTTTCACAAAATTGGCACATGATCACCCAGGACAAATGGTCTTAAATATCGTATCTCAAGGCTACAGGTTCCACTTTCACACCCTGCCAAGGCCAAACGGTATGCCAGACCTGCCACGCAATCAATGGGCAGAGGCACAAAAACAAGTTTCTTTCCTCATGCACATGAGAGCCATTCAGCAAGTACCACAGCAAGAGCAGGGACAAAGATTTTACTCAAGGCTATTCTCAGTACAAAGAAAGGACAAAGCCTGGAGACCAATACTAGACCTGTCTATCCTAAACACATTCCTGGATATTCCAAAATTCAAAATGTTAACTCTGCAGCAGCTTCTGCCCATGCTGGGCAAGAAGGCTTGGCTGGTGACTTTAGACCTAAAAGAGGCATACCTGCATGTCCCAAACACAGTCATGCAGAAGATACCTCAGATTTATAGCTGGCTCAATGCACTACCAATTCTCTGCACTGCCCTTTGGCTTATCTACTGCGCCCAGGGTCTTCACAAAATGCCTGGCACCAGTAATTGCATTTTGCAGACAGAGGAATACAAATATATCCTTACTTGGACGACTGCCTTATTCAAGCAGAGAACAAGGACATTCTACTACAGCATCTGGCGTTTGTAAAAAGATTACTAACAGGTCTAGGGTACACAGTAAATGAAAAGAAATTTGGGCGGCACAGTGGTGCAGTGGTTAACATTGTCACCTCACAGCAAGAGGTTCTCCGGTTCGATTCTCGGCTGGGGTGCCTTCTGTGTGGAGTTTGCATGTTCTCCCTGTGTTCGCATGGGTTTCCTCCGGGTACTCCGGTTTCCTCCCACATTCCAAAGACATGCATCTGGAGCATTTCTCCCCGGGCCTCCGCTGAAAACAGGCTCTGTCGAACCTAGTCGGACTTTCCCGGTCAACAAATGATAAAATAAAAAAAAAAAAAAAAAAGAAATCAAAACTCATACCCTCTCGAGATAATATTCCTGGGTGCAAACTTAAATAAAACTGCCCAGATGACTTATGTCATGCTAGACAAACACAGACAACTGACTACTTATTTCAAAATGTTGGCAACAAAGACCCAGTTATCTGCTAGAAAAATTCTGCAGGCTTTGGGCTTCATGGCATCCTGCATACTGCTAATTCCATATGCAAGACTGCATATGAGTAAACTTCAGTGGTATTTAAAAAGTGTTTGGACTCAACATTGCCACAAACTGGAAACAATAATTACCCTCATTCCCTGCCTGCAACAGGAGTTTCGATGGTGGGCAAAAGCCTGTCACCTCAACATGGTACCGCCATTCACTTTACCCACAGCCAGGCAGACATTGACAACAGATGCATCAGATTATGCCTGGGGGGCCCGTATGGCAGGAAGATGTATTCAGGGCACATGGTCCGCAAGTCAAATGCATCTACATATCAATCAAAAAGAGATGCTAGCTATTCAGAATGTCCTGACAGCCTTCAAGGATCTACTTCATCCAGGACAACTACTGATAAAGACGGGCAATACTACAGTCATGTGGTACATAAACAAGCAGGGTGGCATGTATTCCTACCCCCTCTGCAGGCTAGCCATGAACTTGTGGGACACAGCACTGACTTACAAGTACATCTGCAAGCACAATTCCTGCCAGGAAGGATAAATACTCTGGCAGACGAACTAAGCAGAAACCTAATGGATCCCCACGAGTGGAAATTGGATCCACAAGTCTTTAGCATGATAAAAAGGAACTGGGGATGCCTGGACATAGACCTATTTGCCTCCCCTCACAATTGCCAACTACAGAGATTCTGCACAAGGACTTATCACAACCAAGCATGGAAAGTGGATGCTCTATCTTTCAGCTGGAAAAACCTAACAGTATATGCCTTTCCTCCTCTGCCTGTCCTCCCCAAGGTACTCCTCAAGGTTAGACAAGAGAAGCCAAAAATGATACTGATTGCCCAGACTGGCCCTGCCAACACTGGTACCCAATCCTAAACAGGTTGTCTCAATGCCCAGCTTGGACATTACCTCAAATTCCTCACTTATTGACGCAAGACAGTCAGATACTGCACAGCCAACTCAGGACCTTAAACCTGGCAGTATGGCAGATAATGTAGCCATTCAAGACACACCTCTCTCTAAAGCAGTGATGGATGTTATTTTGGAGGCCAGGAAGGCCTAGCACCAGAAAATCTTATGCAGAAAAATGGAAGAGATTCTGTGCTTGGAACCAGGCACAAGGTATCGACACGACTGTTCCAAATATTCCTCAGATTTTGCAATACTTAACTGAGATGCTGGATAAAGGCCTTTCCTTTTCGTCAATTAAAATTCATGCCTCTGCCATTTCAGCTCATTACAATACTGAACCACCTATTTTTTCTCATCCATTACTAAGGCAGTACCTCAGAGGGGCCAAAAACATAAGACCTCCAAGGAGAGCACCAGTACCTGCATGGGACCTCAACTATGTCTTGGAAAAACTCACACTGCCTCCGTTTGACCCAGCCTCTGCAGCTGATACAAAATTGTTATCCTGGAAAACAGCTCTGCTCCTAGCAATTACCTCCGCTAGACGAGTCTCAGAGTTACAGGCACTCATGGCTGTGGAACCTTTTATCATTTTCCATCCTGACAGGGTTTCTCTAAGGACAAACCCTACATTTATGCCTAAGGTAGTGTCCAGTGTGGCCCTTAACCAAACAATTCATTTGCCTACTTTTTACCCAAACCCACAGAATAAGGGTGAGAGACTTCTGCATTCTTTGGACATTCACAGGCAGCTACGCTTCTACTTGGACAGAACCAAAGCTTTCAGAAAGACTGAACAACTTCTAGTGGCATATGCTGCAGGATCAAGGAAAGCCGATCTCGCAACAGACTATTTCAAAGTGGATAGGCCACTGCATTCGTTTCTGCTATTCACAGCATGGCAAATAAGTGCCTAAGGGCATTAGGCCACATTCAGCCAGAGCAGCAGCCACTTCAGCAGCCTTCCTCAGAGGAGTACCAATCAAAGCCATCTTAGAGGCTGCAACTTGGAGTTCAGTGCATACTTTTGCAAAGCACCATCACTTACCTCTCTACTCTAAATCCAGGGCAGGCTTTGCCACTGCAGTCCTGCAGGGCCTAATAGCCTCTCCGAATCCTATTTTAGCACCAGCCTCCCAACTTTAGCTTTGGGATTCAACCCAATTGTAATGACTGCAACAGTGAAACACGAACATAGTACAGTTGTGTACCTACCATAAATGTAGATGTTCAAGTGTATTCACTGTTGCAGTCCAGGTTACCCTCCCACCATCCCCCTTTTCCTTGCTGGGACTTATCTGCACTTCTCTATTCTATACAACCTATGTGGTGTATTTGCTTGTAGATGAAGGAAAAGTTTGTTTTTTGTGTATGCATGTGTATTGGCATAATTTAGCCTACCATTTTCGGGGCACCTGACATCTGGGGCAAGAAAAACTGGAGAAAATGGCGTTGGCTGCATCTTTTATACCCCGGCACACTGACGTCAGGGAGGAGGCGACAGCAACCAACGCTGGACCTAGACTTTGGAACTTGGGCCGACTGCGGGTAGCCTGCCAGCAGGGTAACCCAGTTGTAATGACTGCAACAGTGAATACACTCGAACATCTACATTTATGGTAGGTACACAACTGCACTTTCTTCCTCCTCCTTTCCACAGACATGCATGTCTTTCTCAAGTCATCTGTCTCACAATCCATCATTTTGTTTGCTGGATACCTTCATTTCCTTTTACATTCTTTCTGTTCCAAATCATTTTCGCCAGATATTTTCTTCTGCTTTTCTGAACATGTGTCCAAACGTCTGTAATCTGTTCTCTTTGACCTTCTGTATAATTAAAGATTCTTGGGCTTCTGCTCTGATATCCTCATTTCTTTGTCTTTCCCATGGTGTGGATCTTGCTGTCTGTTGCAGGCACTTCATCTTCATCACATATAGCTTTCTCAACTACTCTGCCTTCAGTGCCCAGCTTTTCTGTCCATACAGTAGTACTGGTCACACTACTGTTTTGTACACCTTACTTTTCAGCTTCTTTGGTATTTGTCTGTCATACACTACCCGTGACAATCTGTGCCAGTTGACTGCAGACCCTCTAATTCTAGCTTTGATCTCTTCATTCACTTTTCTCTTCTCAACCACCACTCCCAGATACTTGAAGCTGTTAGACCATTCCACTATTTTTCCATCAATCTCCATGTTCAGCTTCTTCTGATTTCCCTCATTTGCTGCCATTACAGTGGCCTTATCTGTACAGAGTTGCAACACATGTGGCTTCAGTTTTGCATTCCATTCCCCTGTCTTTTGCAGAAGTTCTTGCTAAGAGTCTGCCTGTAATTCCACATCGTCTGCATACAACAGTTTTGTTGATCTGCCCCTCCAACTTGTTTGCTAATGTAGTCCATTACCAGTATGAACATCAGTGGGATCAGAACTGAACCTTAATGCACACCCACTCCCACTGGGATACCCCCCTGCAAGTCCAAGCACTGTCCACACTGTGTCATTGGGTCCTTGTGCATAGTCTGCACTAATACTAATTTTACCAGCGTTTCTTGGACTTCAAACCATCGCAGGACTGCCCAAGTCACCCTTCTTGGGACCTTGTCATATGCTCTCTCCAAGCCTCGGAGTGCCCAGTTGGACTCTCTCTCCTCATGTCTAGCTTCTTCTGAACTGTCTGTTTCACTGCAGGCATCAGGTTAGTTGTGCTGCATCTTGATCTGAATCCATACTGCTGATACCCATATTACTGTCTACTACTCTGTATACTTGTTTATCAGTCACCCTTTCCAGAACTTTCATGTAGTGTAACAGGAGTTTGATACTTGTATACTGGCCACAGTTGTGTCTCCCCCCCCCTTTATTCTTGTACAGTGACACTAGTATGCTTATTCAGTCATCTGGGATACACCTTTCTGTCCATACTGCCATGAATACCCTCTGGAGCCATTTCTCTTCTAACTCACCCAACAGCTTGGTCGTATGTGTCATGACATCATCTGAGCCTGCTGCTGTCCCTGACTTCATTTGCCTTAGTGCTGATCTTAGTATTGCTAGGGTGGTGGTCTGCTCTTATATTAGAGGCTGTATCTGGGGCAGTACAGCTTCTGAGGTGTTTTCTTCATTCAGAAGCTGCTGGAAGTACTCCTTCCATTTGTCTTTGATCTGTGGACTGGTGAGCAGGTTGTTGCTTCCCTTATGAAGAGTATACAATCACCCTTTCCTCCCAAAAGTAAAAATGAATACAAAAAATATAGCACTAAATGACTTTTTGGTCCCAAACGAAGTTGACTGTCACTTCATTTTCTTTTGCCAGATTTTATAAACTAGTGCTTCGGCATCTGCCTTCAGTGGTTGTAACCAGAACAGTGGATTTACTTTTATAACCTAATCAGCCAGTCAAATAGTACCAAAAATATTTGAAAAGACCATACCTGAAATTGCTACTCATTACAATAAATGTTCCATTGTTAATTAACTATTAAAACAGTTGTAAAAAGTATCAAATCTAAAGATGTACCATGCTTCTTTTTTACAACAAAATATCTGAAATACTTCAAAATAAATTATACTTTTTTATAAATGTGTAATATAAAAAATTTCATTAAGGAACTATAGGAAAAATAATCCTTTTGGAAGTGCATGGCAACAGGACTTTTCTTGGATTTTTTAAATCTCGTAAATTTGTTCTCTTACTGGACAAACTGTTTGCCCTGTGTAATAGGACAAAAATCCTTGACATGAAATATATAATGTAAGAGTGTTCAATCTCGCCGTTTGTTCTTACACAAGGGTTTGGAGCCGATCCTCGGCTCCGAGTCGGCCGAATTGCAAAGCTCTGAATCTCAGAGAAGCTCGAGACCAGCCCATATCCCATAATCCTCTCTGCCATTACTCAGATCTAGTTTGCCGCTGCAACAGATCGGATCGAGGAGAGCTCGGACCAGATAGAGAATTGAGTTTTGCTTACTATTTTCAGATAAGATACTGATTTTTTTCCTGATATAACCTTATAATTATTAGATTATTATAGCAGTGCTGTGTGTGTGTGTTATATATATATATATATATATATATATATATATATATATATACCCTTGATGTTCTTCATCTCACATTGCTGCAGTCCTAACACTTGGGTAGTCCGCTGTCCCTCGGTCGGCCCGAATATCAGAGTATAAGGCTGACGTCGGTCAAGGCGCATTTGACTGACATCAGAACGTCAGGGTACAAATGCGCATGACCGACGTCATATCCTCAGTCTTTTTTGCCGCATGGTCCGATGCAGAAGCAGTGTTGCAAGTGCCGCTGGCGTTCTGAAATTTTTCAATTCGAGTTTCAGACCGAAGTCAGAGTTGGTTAAGTACCCGCTAGAATATTTTGTTTTTTCTTGCCTCAGTGGTTTACCGGATGTCAGAAAAAGTGAATAACTGTATTTCTTGTGGGAAACAGATACCGCATAGGGATTACCATAATTTGTGTATACCTTGTTTGGGACCTGAGCACGACGTTGTTGGGTGTCGCTTTTGTGCTAGGTTCAATAAACGCACTATTAAGCGAAGGTTAGATTGTGCCAGGTTGGTCTTTGGGAAGTGGTGCAATTACAATATGCCGTTGGATGCTCCGACGCCGGCTTCCTCAAAGAAGCGCAAAGACAAGGCAGTCAAACCTAGGTTAGAGGAGTCGTCCGAACCGGACGCCGGTTCTTTAGAGACGTCAGTGGAACCGGTGGTTCCGACGGAGGCCTCTCTGGAGTCCCAGGGAGAAACTTTGATTTTACAGGATGTGGCCTCCCAGGAGGCAGGTCAGGCTGCAGGGGCTTCTCAGATAACTGTACTCCCTCCCTTCCTAAGGTGTCTAGGCCCTCTCTTCTGTTTCCAAGGCTTCTCCTAGAGGCAGGTCTAGTTTAGCTTCTGTGGGTGTCACTCCTAGTTCTTCAGGTTCTGTGCCCAAGAAGCACATGCTTAAAATGGCAGAAGATTTAATTACTTTAATTAGAGGCTCTATGCCCCCTCCTGATAAGAGGCCTAGGATGGAACCAGTGTTGGGGATTATGAACAGGCTTGGATGTGTCTGAGTCTTCGGCTGAAGACTTGCAGGAGTATTCTCCTTATTCGGATTCTGATGTGGATGATTCTACTCCTTCTGCTTCTCCTCCTGAGGATTTTTCTTTTCAGAGACTCTTCATTCCATGAGAGAGCATTTTAAATGGGAAGGTCAGGACTTCTCTGATTCCAGGAAATGGCTTAGGGAATTTTGTTTTACCCCAGCATAGGCCTTTGGCTATACCTCCTGTTCTGAATGTGGTGGAAGATGTGTTTGCAGAGGCTTCTCTTAATCCTGATTCTTTGCCTCCTGCGCCTGTTAAACCAGATAGGTATTACAGGGTGCCTGAAGCTCATAAGTATCTTTTAAGAGTCCTAGGGCAGACCCAGAAACTGTTAGCCAGGGGCCTAAGGGTGTTAAGGCTTCTGTTGTCAAGAATCCGGTTCCTGCAGATAAAGAGGCTAGGGCCTTGGATAGATGGGGAAAGAAAGTTTATACTTCTTCCACTCTTGCCATGAGAGCTTTGAATTGCCAGTTTCACATGTTGAAATATCAGAATTATCTCCTTTCACAATTGAAGTCTAAGGTTGATGCTCTGGCGGTAGGTATTGATTGTAAAGAGTTACAAGATTTAGTGCATGTTTCTGAACAGGTGGGTAAGCATTCTTTGCAATGTGGTTTTGATGCTGTACAGGCCTCGTCTAGGGTGGCTGCCACTGGGTCAGTTCTTCGCAGGCATGCCTGGCTGAGGGATCAAAATTTATCTGACCATGTTAAAACAAGGATTTTGGATGCTCCTTTACAATCTGATGTCTTGTTTGGTTCTCCTGTTGAAGCAGTTTTAAAGAAAATGGAAGACAAGGCTAAGTCTATGCAGACTGTTAAAGATTTTTTGCAGGTTCAGCCTCCAAAGTTTAGTAGAAATTGGCCTACTAAGGGGTGGGCGTATCCTTCTTATGATTCCCAGTCTAGGGGTAGATCTAGACGTGGCAGGGGCAGAGGTCAGGGCTCTTTCAGGCCTAGAACAGGGAGTTCTCCTGCACAGTCTTCGGGTGAGGGCAGGGGTCAGTCCTTTCGTAAACAGACCCAATGACCTACCTTTTCAGCTGCCAGAACCTTCTCGCCTGGCAGCACCTTTGGGAGGAAGGTTGGCACTTTTCAAAGAAAATTGGAGTATAATTACCCAAGACAGATAGGTATTGGATATCATACACCACGGTTACAGGTTTTATTTCCATACCTTGCCTCCTTTCAAAGGCATGCCAGACATTCCTCCTCAACAAAGAATAGAGGCTCACAAGCAAATTTCTCTGTTACTCCAAATAGGGGCCATACAGCCGGTTCCTATGCCAGAAAGGGGCCTAGGATTTTATTCTCGCCTGTTCCTAGTACCAAAAAGGGAACACGTGGAGACCAATTTTGGATTTATCTATCCTCAACACTTATCTGGACATTCCCAAGTTCAAAATGTTGACGTTACAACAGCTTTTACCTCTACTGGGCAAGGATCACTGGATGGTAACTTTGGATCTCAAGGAGGCTTACCTCCATGTTCCTATCAGACTAAGTTGCAGGAAGTATCTGCGTTTTGAATGGGACTTCTCACTATCAGTTCTCTGCATTGCCCTTTGGCTTATCTACTGCCCAGAGTATTCACGAAAGTTCTGGCTCCAGTGATAGCTTTCTTCAGGCTAAAAGGGATACAAATCTATCCTTATTTGGACGATTGCCTGATTCTGGCTCAAGGAAGGACGAGCTTCTTCATCATTTGGATTATGTGATAGCAGTGCTAAGATGCCTGGGGTATTCTGTGAACGAAATAAAGTCCAGTCTAGTACCCTCTCAAGACATGTGCTTTCTGGGTGTGAGACTGAATACAGCATCCCAGATGGCCTTTTAACCCCGGACAAACAAAAGAATCTTTCCCTTTACTTCCATCAACTATCTCTTCAGTCCGGGCTGACTGCAAGGACAGTCCTTCAAGCCTTAGGGTTCATGGCATCTTGTATTCTGGTGCTTCCCAATGCCAAACTGCATATGAGGAAGCTGCAATGGTATCTCAAAATGTATGGACACAGCACTGCCAGGATCTGGACACTGTCATTCAAATAATACCTTGCATTCAAAAGGAATTTTGTGGTGGGCTCAGGAATGTCACCTAAACAAGGGACTCTCTGTGACCCGGCCAGAGGCGAGTCAGATTTTAACGACAGATGCCTCAGACAAAGCTTGGGGAGCTCATCTAAATGGAAAGTGGATACAAGACAAGTGGCCTGTCAGACTACAGCATCTACATATCAACTTGAAGGAGATGTTAGCAGTCCAGTTTGCATTAATAGCTTTCAAGGATTTACTTCTTCCAGGGCAGGTGTTGATTCTAACAGACAACACAACTGTCATGTGGTACATCAACAAGCAGGGGGGAACACATTCTTATCCTCTATGCAGGCAAGCAATGATTTTGTGGGAGACTGCTCTCAGTTTACAACTAAATCTTCAGGCAAGGTTTCTGCCGGGAGCACAGAACTCCTTAGCAGATGTGTTAAGCAGACAAATCATGGATCCCCACGAGTGGAAACTGGATCTTCATATATTTCAGAAATTGACAGTGTCATGGGGAACTCCAGACATAGATCTGTTCGCTTCTCCACTAAACCACCAGCTGCCAAAGTTTTGCATGAAGAGGTTTCATCCCACAGCTTGGAAAGTGGATGCACTTTCTTTCAGTTGGAAAAATCTTCATGTGTATGCCTTTCCACCTCTGCCTCTCCTCCCAAAGGTACTTCTGAAGGTCAGACAGGACAAGCCAAGGATGATTTTGATAGCTCCAGATTGGCCTCGACAGCACTGGTACCCATTACTGAGAAGTCTAGTACGGAAGCCTCCATGGCCTTTGCCTTTGATTCCACACCTGTTGTCCCAGGAGGACAGTCATTTGCTCAATGTCAAACTTCACTCTCTTCACCTAACAGCCTGGCATATTCTGTTTTGAACCATAGAGGGTCTCATCTTCCACAACAAGTTTTGAATGTGATTTTGGAAGCTAGAAGGCCTAGTACAAGGAAAGTGTACAGATAAATGGAAGAGATTTTGTTTTGGAGTGCAGCAAAGGATTTGGATGTTTCTGAGCCTAATTTAAGTGTGGCTCTTCAATATCTTACTGAGTTATTGGACAAAGGTTTGTCCTTCTCTTCTATTAAGATTCATGCTGCAGCAATTTCAGCTCACTACGACTGTGACCCACCATTGTTTTCTCATCCTTTGTTCAAGCAATTTCTTAGAGGGGCAAAGAATATAAGACCCCCACGAAGAGCTCCTACTCCTGCTTGGGATCTCAATTTTGTGTTGGAGAAACTCACTCTACAACCTTTTGAGCCTACAGCTACTGCTGAGTTGAAATATTTGTCATGGAAGACTGCTTTTTTGTTAGCCATTACCTCTGCAAGAAGGGTTTCTGAATTGAAGGCCCTTATGGCAGTTGAGCCTTTCTTAATTTTCCATAAGGATAGGGTATCTTTACGTACTAATCCTTCCTTTATGCCTAAAGTGGTTTCTAGTGTGGCTTTAAACCAAACTATTCATTTGCCTACTTTTTATGCAAATCCCCAAAATAAAGGGGAAAAGATTTTGCACACTTTAGATGTACACAGGCAGTTGCGATATTATTTGGACAGAACTAAAGGGTTCAGGCAATCTCAGCAGTTATTAGTTTCTTTTGCTTTGTGTTCTCAGGGCAAGCCTGTGTCAAAACAAACTATTTCTAAGTGGATTGGGTTTTGCATTGCTTTCTGTTATTCCCATCATGGCAAAGAGATTCCAGCTGGGATTAGGCCTCATTCCACTAGGGCTACTGCCACTTCAACAGCTTTTTGAGGGGTGGCAACTAAGGATATTTTGGAGGCAGCTACTTGGAGTTCAGTGCATACTTTCTCTAGGCATTACCACCTTCCACTGTACTCTAAATCCAGGGCTGGTTTTGCCACTGCTGTTTTGCAGGGCATTTTGGCAGCTCCTGCTTCATTATAGTTTAGCCATCCTCCCTTACCTCTGCTTTGGGATTCTACCCAAGTGTTAGGATTGCAGCAATGTGAGATGAAGAACATAGTACAGTTTTGTACCTACCATAAATGTAGATGTTCGAAGATCCACATTGCTGCAGTCCAATTTACCCTCCCTCCTTCCCTCTGTAGTTTGAGGCGGTTGTGTGGGCTGGGTTATCAATCTGAGGTATATTGTATATGTTGTTTATATTGTACATATTTTTAGTGTTAGGTTGGTTGATTGTTTGGTTGTTGTCTATGGGTTTTGACCTTTCTTTTTAGGGTCTTCTGACATCTGGGGCAAGAAAAGACTGAGGATATGACGTCGGTCATGCGCATTTGTACCCTGACGTTCTGATGTCAGTCAAATGCGCCTTGACCGACGTCAGCCTTATACTCTGATATTCGGGCCGACCGAGGGACAGCGGACTACCCAAGTGTTAGGACTGCAGCAATGTGGATCTTCGAACATCTACATTTATGGTAGGTACAAAACTGTACTTTTTTTCTTCAGGCACCCTTTGTGGCCTAACCCCTTTTTCTTTGGGTGTGGTTTTTTGGGAGTGTCTTCTTTATATAGCTCTTTCCTCATATATATATTCTTGTAGGATTAATATTTGTTTCTATACTCATAGTTATTGTTGTTATATAGTACTATGTCAGAAAAAGCTAAATCTGGCTTTAAAAGATGTCGGTGTGGACAGAAAACGTCCATTACTGACAATCATGCTTCCTGCGTCTACTGTCTTGGCCCCCTCCATCTCCAAGAGGATTGCTCTATTTGCCATTCCTTTAGCGGGAGGGTCATGACAGATAGACGCAGGAAGCTCATAGACAGAGGATTACTGAAGCCTGCCTTTCAAGAGGCTTTGGACAAGTCAGATCAGGCTTCTAAATCCTCGAAGGGGTCGAAGATGTCGGAGCCCATGTCATCGGCTCAGAGTTCATCTTCTCGGGTTCGTTCACCGGTTCCACAGATCTCGGGGCTGAGCATCGAACATTTATCTTTTCCTGAGCCCCAGATCTTGGAACCGGTGTCGGAACTGCCACCACCGTCCATTCTTCGGTCGGTGCCATCTTCGGCTCCTTCGACCCGTTCTTCCAGACCCTTGTCTGAGACAGATGTGGATCGTGTCGTGCAGAAACTCATGGAAAACACGGCCCTTTCCAAGTTAATTGCAGTTTCCTCCCAGTTGGTGTCGAAACTAGAAGGCCTCCCCATATCTCCAACGGGTCCTCCTTCGAGACCCATCCAGATCTCGGAGCCGGGAGAAGATGACCTGATGATAGTGGAGCCCTCGGTGCCGAAACCGTCCATTGCACGATCGACACCATTGACTTCGACTCCTTCGGAACCGTTAGTGGAGTCGCGGAGCCGACGGTCTTTGCTCGGTTCCGGGACCGAGAGTCGTACCGACCTTTCGGTACCGACTCTCCCTCTCGGGGCTTCGGCACAGACTGGCTCGGCTCTGTCCTCTGGGTCAGAGCCCAAGGCACCTGGTTCTGGGATGCTTCCGTGTTCTTCGGAACCGGGGGAGCCCTCGGCCAGGGGTTCGGGGGCCTTTGGCCTTATGAGGAAGGTATTGTCTGCACAGACAACCACATACTCAGGGGAATCTTCTCCTTCCCCAAAAGGGCCACTTTCTGTTTCTGCTCCCATGATCCATCCCAGGCGTAAAGCCCAATTGCCTCAGCCACCCCCAGAGGGTTCCCCCTGTTCCTTGGAGGCCTCAGGGCAATCTTCTCCTTCCCCAAAAGTCCCACTTTCTGTTTCTGCTCCCACGATCCATCCCAAGCGTAGAGCCCAATTGCCACAGCCACCCCCAGAGGGTTCCCCCTGTTCCTTGGAGGCCTCACCAGAAGCCCCCTCTGATGAGGTCCCAAGGAAACGGTTGTGCAAGAGGAGGCACATAGATTCCCCACAGGAATCTCTAACGTCTGACACCGACTTGGATGAGGCAGAGGGGTCCCCCAAATCACCCTCGGAGGATGTGTCATTTGCAGACATCCTGGAGATCTTGAAACAGAGGGGTGATTGGCAGTCCCTAGCCCCCACTGAGGACGAGTCAGTGCTGCTGAAGGCTTTTGGGGCTCAACCTTCTACCTCCTGGGTGACTCCGCTCTTCGATGAATTAATGGATTTGATTGCTCGAAGGGCGTGGGAGACACCTGACACAGTGGAACCAGTCCCTAGGAAACCAAACAAGTTCATCACTGCCCCCCCAAGATAAATCTTATCTCACCAAGGGAGTCCCCGTCGACGCTATGGTGGTGGCGGCAGCCACGAAAATGGAGATGTCTGAGTCTTCCTCATCTGTTCATCCTCCTAATAATGATTCTAGGACTATGGACAGATATGGGAAGTGCATTTTTAGTTCAGTGACTTTTTCCATGCGTTCGCTAAACTATCTGACCCATTTCACACGTTTGCAGAGGGATCTCATCAAGGAGCTGACAGATACCCTCCAGGGTAACACAGATGCTGCTGTTTCAGAAAAGGTAACAGCACAACTTAACACCCTCACCTCCATAGTAAACTTATCCATGAGGCTCATCTCGTATGCAGCCGAAGGATCGAGTAGAGCTGCAGCTTCAGCGATTGCTCTTCGAAGACAATCATGGATGCGGCTGTGCTCCTTTGCGGAAGCCTTCAAGTCTTCCTTTGCCAATGCCCCTTTTGATGGTGCCACACTTTTTGGGCCCAAGGTTAAGGAGACTCTCACACGGTGCGAGCAAGAGGGAAAGACCCTGTCTGCTGTCAGGGTCCGTTTTTCCGCTCCTACTAGACCGTACCCCAAAGGGCAACGAGGTGAAAAAATGTGGTTCCATAAGAATCGGGGATCTTTCCAGACCACACAGAGTGATACTCCCTCCAGAGGCAGAGGAGGGGGTAGAAATGGAAGACGCTACCAAGGCAGAGGGGGTCCGCATAACCAAGGCGACAGGGATTCCGTCCCTGGGAAGCCTTTCCAGCACTCCTGAAGGGAGGCCCGGCTGTCCTGCTCTGGAGGCAGTCTGGGGTCGCTTAGCTTTATACCCACTGGCCTGGCTAAACATTACTTCAGATTCTTGGGTAAAAAGCATTATAACCAGAGGGTACAAAATCCCCTTCATTTCAACACCACCTCTACAAAGAAAGTTTCCAGACGTGCCACCCCATCTGCGAAAGCTAGCAGCTGTAGAAATTTCAAAGCTGCTCGAAAACAGAGTCATCCAACCAGTCCTGGCGGACCAAAGAGAATTCGGAACTTACTCAAGGTTCTTTTTAGTTCCAAAAAAGACAGGGGACTGGAGACCGATCTTAGATCTCAGCCATCTCAACAACTTCGTGAAGAAGGAAAAGTTCCGGATGGTCATGCTTCAATCGATCCTTCCATTCTTACAGAAGGACGATTGGATGTGCTCTATAGATCTCAAAGACGCGTACTACCACATCAAAATGGCCAGACCATCCAGAGATCACCTGCGCTTCCGACTGGGAGCCAGTCACTTTCAGTTTCGAGCTCTGCCCTTTGGACTCACCTCAGCCCCCAGGGTATTCACCAAATGCATGGCAGTAGTTGCGGCTCACTTGAGACAAGGATTCCAAGTGTTTCCCTATCTGGACGACTGGCTCCTCACCGCCACCACCGAGCGTCGCCTATTGCAAGCCAAAGACTACACAATCGGCCTTTGTTCCCACTTAGGGATACCCATAAACTTCGAAAAGTCTTGTTTATCGCCCTCACAGTGTATTTCCTTCATCGGAGCAGACCTAAATACACGATCGACACTACTGAAACTCCCCCCAATAAGAGCTTCAACACTCAAACAGCAGGTCCTCCTTCTGGTCAGCAAGAAAGCCCCAGCCAAACTGGTGTTAAAAGTGTTGGGACTGATGGCAGCCGCACTAATTGCAGTCCCTATGGGAAGGTTACACATGAGGATTCTACAATGACTGCTCTTCACGCAGTGGTCGTTCCAACACCTACTCCTAGTGCACGAGATCAGGATAACAGAATCTTGCAGACGGGACCTCTCATGGTGGGTGCACGATCAGAACCTCACTGTGGGTCGTCCGTTCGTTCTACCCAGTCCAACAGCCACAATAACCACGGACGCTTCCCTGATAGGGTGGGGGGGGTCTTTTTCAGGGGAAGAACAGTCCAAGGAGAATGGTCCAGCACGGAGTACACTCTACATATAAACGTTCTGGAGTTGAGGGCGGTGTTCCTGGCGTTGCAACACTTCCAAGCCCTCTTACCTCTAAGAACAGTAGCAGTTCAGACAGACAACATGTCTGTAGTCTGGTACATAAACAAACAAGGGGGAACCAGGTCTTACCCGTTATGCAGAGAGGCCATGAGAATTTGGCAATGGGCAGAGTCCACGGGTCGCTTTCTGATAGCAATGCACATCCCGGGGTCATCCAACGTCATTGCGGACAGGTTGAGCAGAGCCATCCTGTTACCTCATGAGTGGTCCCTCAATTCACAGACTGTGGAAAAGATCTTCCGCAAATGGGGCCAGCCTTGCTGCGATCTGTTTGCTTCCCCGTTTAATGCAAAATGCAGAAGCTACTTTGCCCTTCTACCCCCTCCGGGGGATGTCCCCAGGGACGCACTGATACACGATTGGCCCCCGGGTCTCCTATATGCATTCCTACCTACTCCATTGATTACCAGATTTCTACAGAAAGCCAGGAACCTGGAAAGGACTATCATACTCATAGCCCCATTCTGGCCTCGTCAAATATGGTTCCCCTTTCTTCGAGCCCATCAAATAGAGGAACCATGGATTCTAGACCCAGTACCAGATCTACTGACACATTCGTCGGGAGTTCCTCACCCGTCTCTACAGTCCCTCAAACTAGCAGCTTGGCTGCTCCGCTTCCCTGCCTAGCCAGGTCTCATCTACTCCCTCCAGCAGTTCAACACATCCTGGTTGCTTCTCATAAAGCTTCCACTACTAAGCTCTATACGAGGAAGTGGAAACGCTTTGTATATTGGGCATCTAGTCAAAACTTAGACCCCTTGGTAGCTCCTTTACATAAAATGTTAGAATTCTTATCCATCCTTTTTCACGAAGGAGCTTCTACTTCCACGCTAAGAGTACAGTTGGCGGCCATATCAAACTTCCATATTGGTGAGGAAGGTTCTCCCATTATGTCTCTCAGACTTTGTAAGGCCTTTATGAAAGGAACCTTCCATCTTAGACCGCCTGTCAGGAAACCTTTCTTTCCATGGAGCCTGAATTTGCTGCTGTCGCAACTCATGTTGCCACCTTTTGAACCTGCTTCGTCATGTCTCTTAAAGTTCTTATCATGGAAAACGCTGTTTCTCGTGACCTCAGCTCGTAGAGTCTCAGAGCTGCAGGCATTATCAGTCAGACCACCTTACTTGATATTCCATCCAGACAGGGTCTCTTTGCGTACAAATCCATCTTTCCTTCCAAAAGTATGCTCAGTTACGAATATTAACCAGTCTATAGAACTCCCTACCTTTTCAAAACCATACTAACAAACTGGAGTATATGTTGCACAAGTTGGATGTTCACAGGCAATTAAGATTTTATTTAGATAGGACCAAAGCTTACAGGAAAACGGATCAGCTCTTCGTCGCATTTGCAGACATTAAAAAGGGCATGGCAATTACTAAACGTACACTATCTAAATGGCTTACTGACTGTATAACATTTGTATACTCTAAATCAAAGCAATCCTTACCCACCAAACCTAAGGCCCATTCTACCAGATCCCTTTCCACTTCCTTAGCTCATGCGGCTCGTTTGCCTTTGGACACTATTTGTGCAGCAGCCACGTGGTCTAAACCACATACTTTCATCACTCATTATAGAGTGGACAAGGTTTCCAAGGATAGGACATCATTTGGTTCCACTGTGCTTAGGAACGTTCTTCCATGAGTCACTCGGGGTTACGGAGCTAGGGACGCTACCCGTGTGTAAGAACAAACGGCGAGATTGAACACTCTTACATAAAGAAGTTATGTCCTTACCATAACGTTCCATGTAGAGTGTTCATCTCGCCTTTCGTGTTTGGAAGAACTGGTAGGATTAGAGTCTGATAGACATGTCTTGACCCCTTCCGGGCTATATGGTCCCGTGTTTCATGGGATATATGCTTAGACCATTAGTTATTGCTATGCTGAGAGAGTGTCTCTGAATGGCAGAAGAGAGTGTTTACTTCTAGCACCACAGGTGTTGGATCCTTTGGTCTGGTTTATTTGCAAACTAGATCTGAGTAATGGCAGGGAGGATTATGGGATATGGGCTGGTCTCGAGCTTCTCTGAGATTCAGAGCTTTGCAATTCGACCGACTCGGAGCCGAGGACCGGCTCCGAACCCGTGTGTAAGAACAAAGGCGAGATGAACACTCTAAATGGAACGTTATGGTAAGGACATAACTTCTTTTTGTTTCTTTGTGTGAACTAATGAGACACTTTCCAGAAGCTGGTAGAGTGCCTTTGATGTCTTTGTCTTCACTACTGGGACTGCTGTCTTAGCCTGTTTGTTAGCCAACCAGTGATGTTCATCGTGTTCACTGTTGCAGTCATTACTCTTGGGTTGTCCTGCTGGCAGGCTACCTTCAGTTGGCCAGAATTCCAAAATCTAGGTCCGGCGTCGGTTGCTGTCACCTCTTCCCTGAAGTCAGTGCGCCAGGGGTATAAAAGATGCAGCAGACGCCATTTTCTTCAGTCTTTCTTGCCGCGCGGTGCCCGAAGCAAAAGCAGTTCACAAGTGTCGGTCGGCCGACTCCTGAGATATTCAAATCCGAATTTCAGAACCAAAGTCTTCATTAAAGCTAAGTACCCCACTGGGGAAACTTTTTTCTTGCTCCAGACCGATGTCAGAAAAAGTTAACAATTGTATTTCTTGTGGGAAGCAAATACCTCATAAGGATTTTCACTCTTACTGTATTCCTTGCCTAGGCCCTGATCACAACGTTGTTAGCTGTCGGTTTTGTGCTAGATTTAACCAACGCACTAAGCATCGGTTCGATTTTGCATTTCATTACTTTGGCCGAAGATTTAATTATATAATGCCGTCGGACCAGCCGACAACCGGAATTTACAAAAAACGCAAGGACAAGGAAAAGGATAGGCATCTGAGGTCCAAAACCGACTATGAGGCCTCTGCTAGGCCGACAAGGAAAAGGATAGGCATCTGAGGTCCAAAACCGACTGAGGCCTCTGCTAGGCCAGTTGCCGGTTCTCAGAGAGGCGCTTTCGCAGCCCCTGGCGCCCGCTACCTCAGAGCCACAGGCCGCTTCCGACTCCCACGCGGAGCTGACTGGGCCTCTGGATACTCAAGGTATTGGACACTCGGAGATCATTCCCTCAGATGGGTCCGGAGCCGCTGATGAGGCATCGGCTTCTGAGGGTGTCTTCAGACCTACACAACTTTACATTAAGCCGTCTTCAGCTACAAAGACTAAAGCAGCTCTAAAGACAAAGAAACAAGTACAGCATTCTCCTGCTCAGACTTCCATGCCTAAAAAATAGATGCTCAAAATGGCCGAAGACCTAATTACTTTGATCAGGGGCTCCCATGCCCCTCCTGATAAGAGGCCTAGGCAAGAGACAGAGTATGATTCTTCTGATCAGGTTTCTGTTTCCTTTGATTCCTCTTCTGAACAGGATTACTCCATGCTTCCCTATGAGGATTCTGATGCTGAAGAATCCATTCCTTCAGCCTCTCCTCCTGAGGATTATTCTTTTGGGGAAACCCTGCATACCATGAGGGAGCATTTCCACTGGGAGAGCCAAGATTATTCTGAATCTAAGAAAAGGCTCAGGGACTTTCTGCTACTTCCTCAGCACAGACCCCTTGCTATTCCACCTGTTCTAGACATTGTAGATGTGTTTTCAGAGTCCGGCCTGTCCCCTGACTCTTTACCCCCTGCACCTGCTAAGCCAGACAGATACTACAGGGTCCCGGATTCTCATAAATTCCTATATAAAAACCCCGGTGCTGACCCAGAAACTATATCTCAAGGTCCCAAAGAGGTCAAAGCTTCCACTGCAAAAAACCCTGTCCCCTCTGATAGGGATTCTAGGGCTCTAGACAGATGGGGGAAAAAAGTCTACACTTCTTCTACCCTGGCTGTAAGGGCTTTAAATTGTCAGTTTCATATGCTTAAATATCAGCAATATTTAATGTCACTGCTTAAACAGAAATTGTTGACAAATACTGAATGTTCAGAGAACAAGGAATTGCAGGATTTATTGCATGCAGCTGAACAAGTGGGAAAGCATACTTTGCAATGTGTTTATGATTCACTAGAGGCCTCTTGCAGGGCCGCTGTTACAGGTTCTGTTATTAGAAGTCATGCTTGTTAAAGGAACAGAGTCTGCCTGATGATGATAAAGCAAAATTATTAGATGCACCATTACAGCATGATACTTTGTTTGGTACTAAAGCAGAAGAGGTGTTGAAAAAAATGGAGGATAAAGCAAAATCCATGCAGACAGTCAAGGATTTCTTACAGGTACAGCCACCCAGGTTTAGCAGGAACTGGCCTTCTAAAAATTGGTCCTTTCCAGACAGGCCACAAAGAAGCAGATACAGGCATCCCAGAGGCAGATCTCAGCCCCAAGGCTCATACAGGCCTAAACAATGGGGTGCTCCTACCTCCAAAAGCAGAGAAGACAAATCACAGCCTTACAGGAAGCAGTACCAATGACCTTCCTCTACCAGATCCAAGCACTTTTCTTTTGGCAGCCCCCTTAGGGGGAAAACTAGCACTTTTTTCATCAAATTGGCAAATGGTTACCCAAGACAAATGGGTCCTGAACAGTGTCCCAAGGCTTACAGGTTCCATTTTCACACTCTACCAAGGTCAAAGGGTATGCCGGGTATGCCAGACCTGCCACCCAATCAATGGGCAGAGGCACAAAAACAAATTACAGCCCTCATGGACATGAGGGCCTATTCAGCAAGTACCACAACAAGAGCAGAGGCAAGGAATTTACTCCAGACTTTTCCTAGTACCCAGAAAGGACAAAACCTGGAGACCAATACTGGTCCTGTCTATACTAAATACGCTTCTGGAAGTTCCAAAATTCAAGATGTTGACTCTACAGCATCTACTGCCCATGCTGGGCAAGAAGGCTTGGCTTGTAACTTTGGACCTAAAAGAGGCATACCTGCATGTCCCAATCGGACAATCTTGCAGAAGATACCTCAGATTCATAGCTGGCTCACTGCATTACCAATTCTTTGCACTGCCCTTTGGCTTATCTACTGCACCCAGGGTATTCACAAAATGCCTGGCACCAGTAATTGCGTCTTGCAGACAAAAAAGAAATCAAAACTAGTGCCCTCTCAAGAGATAATATTCCTGGGTGCAAACTTAAATACAAATGCCCAGATGGCTTATCTCACGCCAGACAAACAAAAGCATCTGACTACTTACTTCAAGAAATTGGAAACAAAAACACACTTATCTGCAAGGAAAATCCTGCAGGCCTTGGGTTTCATGGCATCCTGCATTCTACTAATTCCATTTGCCAGAATGCATATGAGGAAACTACAATGGTATCTAAAAAGTGTTTGGACTCAGCATTGCCACAGCCTGGAGACAGTAATTGCACTCATTCCCTGCCTGCAACAGGAGTTTCGATGGTGGGCAGAAGCCTGTCACCACAACAAGGGTCTGCCATTCAGTCTACCCACAGCCAGACAGCCACTGACAACGGATGCATCAGATTATGCCTGGGGGGCCCATATGGCAGGAAAATGTATTCAGGGCACATGGCCTGCAAACCAGATGCATCTTCACATCAATCAAAAAGAGATGCTAGCTGTTCAAAATGCCCTGACAGCTTTCAAGGACCTGCTTCATCCAGGACAGTTACTGATAAAGACAGACAACACTACGGTCGTTTGGTACATAAACAAGCAGGGAGGTACACATTCCTACCCCCACTGCAGACAAGCAGTGACCTTATGGGACACAGCATTGGCTTTTCAAGTTCACCTGCAAGCACAATTCCTGCCAGGAAAAACAAATACTCTGTCAGACGAACTAAGCAGAAACCTCATGGATCCCCATGAATGGAAACTGGATCCACAAGTTTTCAGCATGATAATAAGGAAATGGGGATGCCCAGACATAGATCTATTTGCCTCCCCTCACAACTGCCAATTGCAGAGATTTTGTACAAGGATTTATCACAAGCAAGCATGGAAAGTGGACGCCCTATCCTTCAGCTGGAAAAAACTAACAGTATATGCCTTTCCTCCACTGCCTCTCCTTCCCAGGGTACTCCTAAAGGTCAGACAAGAGAAGCCAAAAATGATACTGATTGCACCAGACTGGCCATGCCAGCAATGGTACCCAATCCTAAAGAGCTTGTCTCAAGGTCCAGCATGGATATTGCCTCAAACTTCTCACTTGCTGACACAACAAAACAATCAGATCCTGCACAGCCAACTCAGGACCTTAAATCTGGCAGCATGGTGGGTAATGTAGCCATTCAGAACACTCCTCTTTCAAAAGCTGTTTTGGATGTTATCTTGGAGGCCAGGAGGCCCAGTGCCAGAAAATCTTACACAGAGAAATGGAAGAGATTCTGTGCTTGGAACCAGGAACAAGGCATTGACACGTGTGTACCAAATATCCCTCAGATTTTACAATACCTAACTGAGATGCTGAACAAAGGCCTTTCTCCTCTGTCATTTCAGCCCATTACAATGCGGAACTACCTATCTTTTCTCATCCTTTAATAAGGCAGTACCTCAGAGGGGCCAAAACATTAGGCCTCCAAGGAGAGCACCAATTCCGGCCTGGGACCTCAATTATGTCTTGGAAAAACTCACATTGCCTCCCTTCGAGCCAACATCAACAGCAGATATAAAATTCTTATCCTGGAAAACAGCTCTGCTCCTAGCAATAACCTCTGCAAGGCAAAAAAACAAGGTTACCCCTAGCTACCAAATAGGTGGCAATCCACTGAGCACAGAAGAAGTTATCAGGGACCTGGGGACCCAGGTTGATAGTAGTCTGTCATTCAACACCCATGTAGCTGAAGTAGTTAGGAAGACCTTCTACATTGCCCACCTTATCATGAAGGGATTCTCATCTAGATCAAGGGAGGTCATAGTCTCCCTATACTCATCACTCATCAGACCAATGATTGAGTACAATGCCCCATTCGGAATGTATCTGACCCGACACTTGCAGCAGCTGGAGAGGCCACAAAAGTTCCTCACCAAAAGGATAAAGGGTCTCAAACATCTGTCCTATGCTGCCCGACTGAAAGAACTCCAGCTCTATTCAGTCGCACCGCTTGCTCAGAGGTGACCTTTGCCTAACATACAAGGCCATGTCAAACCCAGATTTGATGAATATGCTTCACCTCAAAAATCTAGATCCATCACAGCCACAAGGCGGAGACTTAAACCTCGACATGGCTATTAATAGGACGTGCTGGAGGGATAGATTCATCACCCAAAGACTCCCTATGCTGTGGAATAAAATCCCGGTATATGTGAGGCAGAGCACCTCGCTGGCCTTGTTCAAGAGAAATCTTGACCAATGGATGGGAGATCGCAGATATACCCCAGGGATTACCTCAGTGTCACTGCTCGACAGAGGCACAGCAAAATAATGGGTATAGTTCCCCATACTAAAGGGGTGGCGTAAGCCACAAAACTATGGGCTAGGCTTGTAAATGCCCTCGGGCAGATAGCCTAGTATGAACCTATGAACCTATGAGTCTCGGAGTTACAAGCACTCATGGCTGTGGAACCTCTGATCATTTTTCATCCAGACAGGGTTTCTCTGAGGACAAACCCTACATTTATGCCTAAGGTGGTGTCCAGTGTGGCCCTCAACCAAACCATTCACTTGCCTACCTTTTATCCAAATTCACAGAACAAGGGTGAGAAAATTCTGCATTCTTTGGACATACACAGGCAGCTACGCTTCTACTTGGACAGAACTAAAGCTTTCAGAAAGACTGAACAACTTTTAGTGTCATATGCTGTGAGATCACAAGGAAAGGCTATTTCAAAACAGACTATTTCTAAATGGATAGGCCATTGCATCCGTTTCTGCTATTTTCAACATGGCAAATCAGTGCCTAAGGGCATTAGGCCTCATTCCACCAGAGCAGCAGCCACTTCAGCAGCCTTCCTCAGAGGAGTACCAACCAAAGATATCCTAGAGGCTGCAACCTGGAGTTCAGTGCACACTTTCACAAAGCACTACCACTTACCTCTTTACTCTAAGTCCAGAGCAGGCTTTGCCACTGCAGTCCTGCAGGGCCTCATAGCCTCTCCTAATCCTATTTAGCCCAGCCACCCATCCTCAGCTTTGGGATTCAACCCAAGAGTAATGACTGCAACAGTGAGACATGATGAACATAGTACAGTTGTGTACCTACCATAAATGTAGATGTTCGAGTGTATTCACTGTTGCAGCCCTGGTTACCCACCCACCATCCCCCTTTCCTTTGCTGGGACTTATCTGCACCTCTCTATCCTATACAATCTTTTTGGTGTATTTGCTTATAGATGAAGGAAATGTTATTTTTGTGCATGCACTACCAGTTTGGGGGCACCTGACATCTGTGGCAAGAAAAACTGAAGAAAATGGCGTCGGCTGCATCTTTTATACCCCTGACGCACTGACGTCCGGGAAGAGGCGACAGCAACCGACGCCAGACCTAGACTTTGGAATTCTGGCCGACTGAGGGTAGCCTGCCAGCAGGATAACCCAAGTGTAATGACTGCAACAGTGAATACACTCGAACATCTACATTTATTGTAGGTACACAACTGTACTTTCCTTCTTAGCCTGGCCATCTTTTCTATCTCCCACCTTTTCCTGCACTCTTTTAGTGACTTCCTTGACTTCTGCATTTCACTTCCAGCTTTCCTTATGTACCTTATTTACATACCTGGTTCGGCTGCATATCTGTTCGGTAGTCCTCACACCCATTGTTTTGAGATGTCACCATTCTTTTTCAACATCACCTATTTCTTTTTCTTGAGGTGCTATGGATCTGTGTGTTTCCTTGAAGTCTTGTGCTTTCTGTTTAGTCAACGTCCAGGTCTTCATTCTAGACTCTGAGTTTAGTGTTGCTGTGATAACCAGTGCTTTATGCTGTGGGCCGACTGTTAAATGGGATGACCTTGCAGTTGCTGATTCTACCTCAGTGCCCTTTCCCTTACTAGGAGGAAGTCTATCTAAGCTGCATGTTGGCCACTCTTGTGTATGCGGGCTTGTGATTGTCTGTCTCTTGCTGAGCCATGTGTTGGCCACCATCAAGCCATTTACCAAACAGAAGTCTAGAATGGCTTCTCCCTTTTTAATTTCTCCAAAGCATTTGGGTTTCTAGTACCATGATGGGAATGGACCCCATTCCTAAGTCAAAGTATGGTTAAAGTTCATGAAATTAGTATTGTTTCAATCTTTCATGTCAGCCAGAAGTGCTCTTTGTGGCACACACAATGTGCCCAGTCCTCCTGGAATTTGTTCAGAGTTGCATGTATCTGTAGCATGTCTAAAAACAGTTGTAGATACTTTATAAGATCCATTCCTCCTCCTATTATTGGAACGGTCTGGGTATCTTTCTTCCACATTGCTCTCATTTCTGCCTACAAATCCTGATATTTTACTACTTTGTCTCTCTGTACATAAGACAGTAGTCACCGGGTGTAGTGATTTCAATGATCACTACTTTTGTCTTTTCATGGACCACTATATCTGGTTTTCTGGCATCTGTTTTGAACTTTTGGTAATGGGTGATCGCATGTGATGTAGACTTCAACATTTTCTGTGATGCTTTGTGGCTCATGTTTCCAGCATTTTTCAACCACTTGTAATGTTTGCATAATCCCCAGTGCAACAGTCTTGCCGCATTATTATGCCTTTCAGCGTACAGTCCCCCTGCCATTAGTATGTCAACGACCAGTAACAAGGTGTGCAGTTATTTCCATTTCTGTTTTACAAAACCTACATTTGTTTGATTCTCCCACATGTTCAGTGGACTTTGTAAACCAACATGTATGTAGTCCACTATCGTGGGCTGCCAATATTAACCTTTTCACCCTTTGGTTTGAATTTGTGTCTCTGTAACCATTCCTGTGTTCGATCTTGATCAACATGAGGTTGTTCCAGGAGTTTTCTTTACTTGCAACTAGATTTATGCATTTTCCACATTCCTTGCTTTCTCATCTGATCCTTCACCTTATATTTTCTTTTGTTTTTTTAGCACATTCAGTTGCTGCCTGATTTTTATCTACTTCTGGTTTGATTTCCATTCCTGCTTGATGCCGATATGCTTCTGCTAGACTAAGAAGGGAAGTCATCTTAGATCAGATGTATTCTCCTCGTTTCACTATTTTCACTATGTTTGGGTCTTGTGAGGTCAGCAGATATGTATGCAGTCCCACGATTGCAGATCTGTACATATATTCAGTTTCAAGGATGCACATACCTCCTTCGGAACGGAGAATATATAATCTTGGTATGCACTGATTTTTATAAATCCTTTGAGTATGAAGCATCATCCTTGTTTTCCTGTCTAATCTAGCCAACACCTTTTAGGATCAATCACTCCAAAACTGTAAGTTAGGACAGGAAGAGCAAACTGGTTTATAGCTTGAACTTTGTTCCTGGATGTCAACACTGTTTTCAGGATCAATTTAAGTCTTCTAAAATATTCCTTACCAAGTTTTATTCATGATCCTTCATCAGTTGCCAAATACTTATACTGTCCCTCTTGCTCAAGTTCTTTTATATCACATTCGTGTCCCAAATTGATATTTTCCTGGTGTTGCAGGTTTCCTGCTTTAAAGGAAGCTGTTGCACATTTATCAAGACCAAATGACATTCTTATAATTGGAAAAGCTTTTGCCTACTTGCAGTTGTGCTTTCAGTTCTTCATCTGATGAGCTGTAAATAGTTCTTACTTATGGCTAAATCTTCGTGCAGATATGTTAATACTTTTAGCCAGAAGATAGGTACTGCATCTTGGCCTGGGGTTTTCCAATTGGAGGCTTTTTTAACTTTGTTTCAGTCTCTCTGACCATTACTTCATCCCATTTCATATCCTGTATATTTAGACTTCTTATTCTTTCTTTTACGTCTATCCATTTAGCATTTTTATGATGTTTCACAGGATCTTCATAAATACTTTTCCAAAATGTATCTGCTTTTTTGGTGTTTTTTCAATTCCTTTTTACCTTGTTTCCCATTTTTCTATAAAACTTTTTTGGGTCACCAATAAATTGCTTATTTTGTACTTTTCTTGTATATTTATCTCTGCATATTCTGAGATTTTCTGTCTGTGCTGATATTTTTAGTTTATTATTTACAATAGTGCATGATAAGTCTTGATCCTTTATAATACTGCACATTGCTTTTATCATGTCTGTCCTTGAGTATTTTTGTTGATATGTTCCCTCTTCTATACTCTTCTAACAGTGACACTTCTTGTCTTAATTGCTTTACAGTTTTTGCTGTTTGATACTTCCATGATGGCATTTGATTTCTCCTCATCCTTTCTCTTGCTACCCTGTGTTGTTGTGTTGGGACTTTCTGTTACTAATTTGGCTGCACAGTAATGTATCCTATTTACTTCTGTTATATTGCATGAATCTCTATAGACAGTCCTAATTAATGTGTTCATTTGTTTTATCAAAATTCTGACTCTCGGTTTTATTGACCACCTGCAGTTTATTTCTTTCATTGATCTTAATATGTGTATCCATCTTTATTAAATCAAGTAACTCTTCTCTTAGATCATTTTCTTCTAAACTGAGGTCACATTCTTTGTTCGCCATTTCCTACGGGCATTCTACAGAAAGTTCCAGAGCTTCTTCCTGTGCCACGTGCTCATTTTCACCCTGTCATCTGTTGCTGTTTCATATGAGAACTCACTGGCCTATTATTCCATGGCATTGTCAGAGTTGCCACAGCCTCCTGTTCTTTCTCTTGCTGTATAGCTCCAATTGAACCTTTGTACTGGTTTCCTGTGGAATGCTCCAAAGTGTCTTCACATGTCAACTGATTAGATGTTTCATGGTCCACTAGTTTCTTCTTAATTTGGGTGTCCATTGCTGTATCCTGTTGTGTTATCAAAGTAAAATTTTCTACACTAAATCCTTCACTTTGCAGGTAATCCATAACCTCAGTTTCTGTTTAACGTTTTTATTACTAATCCTCTTTTCTACTTTTCCTCTTTGTTTTCTTATTTTTTGTATTGTAAAATTTTCCATATCCGGATGTCTTTGACTGTATTTCTCTTCAAATGTCTTTGGTGCTGCTCTTTTTGGATTGATTAGTTTTCCCACTTCTCCCTTTTTTAATTTCTCCAAATCTTTTGGGTTTCTAATTCCATGACAGGAATGGACCCTATTCCTAAGTCAAAGTATGATTAAAGTTCATGAAATTAATATTGTTTCAGTCTTTGTCAGCAAAAAGTGCTCTTCGCAGCACCCGCAATGTCCCCAGTAATGACGACTCCTGCAATTCGTATGGGGTTACAGGTATTGGTAATTTACCCAAGTACGATTGTAGTTTCTGTTTTATAAGACCCGTTGCTCCTATTACTATTAGAACTGTGAGTGTCTTTCTTCCACATTGCTCTCGTTTCTGCTTGCAGATCCTGATATTTTAGGACTTTTGTCTCTCCGTACGCAAGACACTAGTCACTGGGTGTGACGATTTCAATGATCAGTGCTACTTTTGTCTTGTTTGCATGGACCACTATATCCGGTTTTCTAGCATCTATCTTTTGAACTGTTGGTAATGGGTTGATCCCATGTGATGTAAACTTCATCATTTTCTGTGATGCTTTGTGGCTCATGTTTCCAGTATTTTTGAGCCACTTCAATACCATAATGTTTGCACAATCCCCAGTGCAACAGTCTTGCCAAATTATTTTGCCTTGCAGCATACAGTCGTCCTGCCGTTAGTATGTCGTAACCAGCAAGTAGGTGTGCGAATGTTTCCAATTCGGTTTTACAAAGTTTGCATTTGTCTGTTTCTCCCACATGTTCAATGGACTTTGTAAACCAGGGTGTACGTAGCCCACTATCTTGGCTCACCAATATTAACCTTTCATCTCTTGATTTGAATTCACCTCTCCTTAACCATTCCTGATCAATATGAGGTTCTTCCACAAGTTTTCTATACTTGCAACTATACTTATACATTTTCCACATTTCTTGCTTTCTCGTCTGGTCCTACACCTTATATTCTTTTTTTTTTTGTCACATTTAGTTGCTGCCTGATTTCTATCTACTTCTGGTTTTGTTTCCATTCCCGTTTGATGCGATATGCTTCTGCTAGATTAAGCAGAGAAGTCATATTACATTTAATCTGCTCATGTTTCAAACCTTTCACTACGTTTGGGTCTTGTGTGGTCAGCAGATGTGTGGAGTCCCACGATTGCAGTTCTGTGCATGTAATCAGTTTCAAGGAGGCCCATTCTTCCTTCAAAATGGGGAATATATAATCTTGGTATGCACTGATTTTTATAAATCATTTGGTGAGCATGAAGCATCCTTGTTTTCTTATCTAATCTATCCAACACGTTTTGGGGCCAGTCAATTACTCCAAATCTGCAAGTTAGGACAGGAAGGGCAAATTGGTTTATAGCTTGGATTTTGTTCCGAGATGTCAACACTGTTTTCAGGATTTAAGTCTTCTCAAGTATTCCTTACTAAGTTTTATTCACATTTGTTCATGTCTTATTGTTGATCCTTCATTTCCCAAATATTTATACACTCCCTCTTGCTTAAGTTCTTTTATATCACATTCTTGTCCCAAACTGATGTTTTCATGGTGCTGCAGTTTTCCTGCTTTAAAGGTTGCTTTTGCACATTTATCAAAACTAAATGACATTCTTATATCATCTGAAAATGGTTTGACAACATGCAGTTGTACTTTCAGTTTCTCATCTGATGAGCTATACAGTTTTAAATAATTGACAGAGAAGAGGAATCTTTGCACTTTGTTGTTTTCTAGGAGTCAGTTATAGCCATGGCCTAAGTTGTTAAGTAGACAGCTTAATGGGTTAAGGGCAAGGCAGAATGGTAGCAGTGACAGTCACCCTGGAATAGCCCCCTTTGAATTTATCCCTGGGATAATAATTTGTCCTATACAGTGACCATGAAACAGTGACAGACCACTTTGCAATTGAGCCATGTTAATGTAGTCTGTCAATGTAGGGCATATCTTATACATTTTTAAGCACTCTTTCATCCATGAATGTGGGTACAATCAAATGCTTTTTGTAGTCAATCCATACCATAATTAGATTCTTCCCCTTCTTAAAGTTCTCCAGTATGACTTTAACAACAAATGATCCTTTATTCCATATGATTTTTTTGTCCTTTTGTTCTACTGCCATAATTGAGTTTTCTTCCAAATGACTATAAACTCTGTCGGCATCAGTTCGTGTGTATAGTTTATACATTGTCAGAAGGCAAATTATTGGTCTATAATATTTAGAGTAAGCTTGCAGGTTCACTCTTAAGTAGAAGCATCATTTTTTCCTGTTAGCCAGGTTGGTGTCTGTTCGGGGTGCCCATATAAATAGTTCTTACTCATGGCTAAATCTTCGTGCAAAGATGTTAATACTTTTAACCAAGAGTTAGGTGCTGCATCTAGGCCTGGTGTTTTCCAGTTTAGAGGCTTTTCTTAACTTTGTTTCAATCTCTCTGGCTGTTACTTCATCCCATTTCATGTCCTCTACCTTTAAACTTCTTATTCTTTATTTTACTTCTTTTATGCATTTAGCATCTTTATGTTCAACATGATCTTCATAAATACTTCTCCAAAATGTATCTATTTCTTTTCTTGGAGGTCTTTTTAGTCCTTTTACCTTGTTTCCCAATTCTCTAAAACTTTTTTGGGTCATCAATAAGTTGCTTATTTTGTACTTTTCCTTTATATTTATCTGCGTGTCTTCTAAGTTTTTCTACCAGTGGTGAGATTTTTAGTTTGTTTGTGATGGTGGATGATAAATCATGGTCTGTTCTAATACTGCGCATTGCTTTTATCACGTCTATCTTTCTTAGTATTTTTGTTGATCTGTTCCCTCATCTGTTCTTCTAACAGTGACACCTCTTGGCTTAATTTCTTTATACTTTTCTCTATCCAATACTTCCATTATGGTATTCAGTTTTCCCCTTCCTTTCCCTCACTACCCTGTGTTCTTGTGGTAGAACTTTCAGTTATTAATTTAGCTGCACAGTAATATCCTTTTTACTTCTGTTATATCGCATGGATCTCTGTGGACATTCCTAATTACTGTGTTCATTTGTTTTATCAAACTTCTGACTTTTTGGGTTCCATTGACCTTTAGCAGTTTATTTCTTTCATTGATGTTAATATGTCTGTTAAATCAAGCAACTCTTCTCTTAGCTGATTTTCTTTAAAACTGAGGGCACATTTTTTGTTTTCCATTTCCTGCGGGCATTCTATAGCATCTTCCTGTGGCACATTCTCTTCGATTTCATCCTGTGTCATCAGTTGCTCTGTCATATGGGACCTCACTGGCCTATCACTCCTCAACATTGACTGTGTCAATTTCCATAGTTTCCTGTTTCTTCTCTTACTGTCCAGTTTCAAGTGAACATTTATACTGGTTTCCTGTGGAAGGCTCCAAAATATCTTCATATGGCACCTGACCATTTGCTTCCCATTAAACTGGTTTCCCCTTAATTTGTATATCCGTTGCTCTGTCTTGATGTGGTGCTTTTTCAATTAGATTTTCTACACGGAGTCCTTCACTTTGCAAGTACTCCATAACCTCAGTTTCTATTTCTTTAACTTCTCCATTACTAATCTCCTTTTCTACTTTTCCCCTCTGTCTTCTTATCTTTTGTATTGTAAAGTTTTCCATGGCCGGATTCCTTTGCCTGTATTTCTCTTGCAATATCTTTGTTGCTGCTCTCTTTGTATTGGTTAGTTTGGCTTTCTCCTTTGCATAAATATTACACAATATTAAATATTTTTCTTTCCCATGTCCATATTTCTTCTTCAGATGTCTCTTGCTCTTCCTGTTTCTCCTTACTTTAGGGACTCAACTCCATCATGCCGTGATGCAACCTGCGTTAGACCTTCTACATCAAATCCTTCACTTTGCAGGCAGTCCATAACTTCAGTTTCTATTTTTTTAACTTCTAATTTACTAATCAGTTTTTTTTTTTTTTTTTTTTTTTTTTTGTGGATTACTACTTCCTTCTACAACAGGGAGGCCATCCTCCCGGTGGGCCTGGCCTAGCCACATTGTAGGAATGTTTCCATATTTTGAGGATTCTACGCTGCCATCTTTTCCAGTCCTGGCACCAGTGTGCCTACCAGGATTGGGCACTTTTTTATCTTGGGTCTTGTCCACCCAACTATCTTTTTAATATTTAACCTACTTCTGTCCATGATATATGCATATAACTACAGTCTGTACATCAGTGTCGTCTTGGTGAGATTTTGTGAAAAATGGGGTCCACCTTGTGAAGGTACTCACCAAGTCTTGAGGATGAGTTCAGTGTCAGCAATAATGCTCTTGTTTACTTTACTCCTATTTCTCCTTTGTTCTTGTCCTCATGTTTACTCCGATCCCTATCAACACCTACTCATGTTGTTCTCTTTTAACTGGTAAGTCCTGCAACTGCTGCCTGAATGCACTCTTTTTCTGACTGTCACAAACCTGCGGTGGGGCCTAGGATGAAATTATGAATACTCTCCTATCCTTACATTGGAGTCTGATGGCCATGAGTCTCACTAATTCTGATAAGCTTTCTCACTGTCTTCTGATGCCACTCCCTCACCACAATTTCCGCACCATTTTAGCTTGTTCTTCTCCCGAGTACAAGACTCTGGGTCTCACACAAAGTGGCTTTGCTGTACTGCCTCCTCCCCTGGATAGAGAGGATGTCCAATTTCCTCTCTACCTTCATATCCACTATTATCCAGCTTTTGCTCAATAGACCTATCCCAGGTAACCCAGGCTGGGCAGCTGGACATCGGTTGGCTAGTAACTTATTGACCCAGGGCTGCTGGGCACACACTAGCTTATAGGGACATGTAGACTCCTCCCACCTTTAGCATGGATCCCTGGTGTAGGTTGTAGCAGGCTGGGTCCTCAACCCACTTGTCGCCAGCAAATATCCATACCTGTTTTTGGTTAGTCATTTATGGAATAGACTCCCTCTCCACATCAAGCAGAGTACCTCTTTACCCCTTTTTAAACGCAACCTGGATAACTGGATGGGAAACAGAAAATATACCTCCTGGGATTTCATCCATGTCCTTGCTTGATAGGGGCTTTGGGTGCTGATTTGTCCAAACATGGGCTAAACTCTGGACTAGGCTTATAAGGGCCAATAACGTAGTAACCTTCTGTGATCCTATGACATTAATCAACATGACCATATCACCTAGAACCAGTTTTTGGGTGATTTGGTCATATTAATCCTACTCATTCCAGCCATCAAGAAGTTCATTTAGTGGCCATATAAGTGGAACTCAACCCAGGCAATACGTATACTGGAGATATACGGGGATCACATCCTGACTATGAATGCTTCAGACCTTGCTTAGGGAACACAGATATGCTATACCTGCAGGTTATGGACTCTGGAACAAGACCATCCTGAGTAATCGCATTAGTGTGAAAGAGATGTTTGCGCTCTATTCGGCCACAAGTGCTTCAGGACATTGCTGATATCAGGGATCCCAAGGGTATCACAGACAACACCACAGTGATGCAATGTATGGCAACTAGTGGTATATCTAAGCCTGTGTCTTCAAGAAGCTTGCATTTTTTTAGCTCAGAATGTGATTGCAGGTAGTCTAAGCAGGTCCTGAACTGGCAACTGAGTGGAAACTGAACCTATAAGTGATGTGGTCATTAATGCCCAGGTAGGGTCTGCCAGATATAAAGCTATTCACCTAAAAAATATAATGAGACTATGATGCATTGTTTATGTTTCCCATAAAGAAGGGCCTGGGCAGTGGACATTTCTTTATTTCCTGGCAAAGAAACCTTCTGTGTGCTTTTCCACCCCTGCCATTATTGCAAAGGTTGGTATGAAAGATCAGGTCAGACAGGGCCAGTCTTGCTAGTTGGTTCACTCCTCAAAACTGATGCTGGCTACTTTTAAAGACTGGTTTTAATAAGCTGTTAACATTCCACAAGAGACTAGATGACAGAGCACTAAAAAGTCATACTTAGCTAAATTGAAAAAATTCTCATTGTGGTACTCATCTGTCTTGTACCCCAGAGTGTCCAAAACTGTAGCTCCAAACTGTTTGGTATAACTTCCAGTAGGATCTGTCTTACCCCTTCCATTAACTCATTAATGCAAACAGTGCTGACCACTCAATGGTGTTTATTCATACCTACAGAGTTACTTACCCCTAATTAAAAACAATGTGAATTGAAAGCAGACCACACACAACTCTTGTTCATCTGTAAATTGTTTGCAGTAGTGAATTGCATATTCCATGTCACAGTTAAGCATATTTTTTTATTATTTATTTGTTAATGTTTGTTTAGTGGTGTTGTCTGTCTGGGCTTAAGTTGCCCCTTTTCAGCAGAAGCCCGTGGGGAAAAGCATCAATAGAGTTTCACATATTAAGTGTGAAGAAATTACTTTGGCTAAATAATGCAAAACAAATGCTTTTTTAATTTGAAAAGGTTCTTACATTTAATTTTTCATCTTACTGTCAGCTCTGTGCAATTGCTGTCCAGCCTACTGGTAGTCTGAAATGTGGCCTCTTAACTATCGTGACAATAGGAATTATTGAAGGTGTACCTTTTAACCATCATAGTTTGTCTCTCCATGGATCCTACTTTATGTGCTCACTATGTGATCAGATTGTTTAGATTTTTTGAAGGTGGTGCTGCCTTTGAAGTCTTCTAAGAGGCTGGTGTCTCGGTGCCCCATATTTGAGCTTTAGTGAAATACTGACACATTGTATCTGTGGTATTAACATTCCTATCTTGGAAGACTCTGTACTTAGTATCAGTGATATCCAGAAAAAGGTGCCAGAACTGTTGAGCCTTTATGGGTAATGACCCTTAACCCTTATCTTCTGTAAGGACTAAGTAAGCCTTAGGACTAACCCCTCTTTTGTGTCAAACATGGTCTCTCAGCTGGTCCTCAGCCAGGCTGCCTTACTGAATATTTTTTCCCTTAACCCTCCGTAGCAAGGGAAAATAGTCCTACACCTTTTGAATGTCCACAGGCAGCTCATGTACATTACAGTGCTATCGTTAGGAACAGTAGGCAGATGACCCATCTTTTTGTCTCCTTCATGCTTTGAAGAGTGGCTTTATTTTATATTTAAGCAGACCGTTTTCCAAACGGTTTGCAAGTTGTATTATCTCCTGGTATGGGTCCAGCAGGAAGCCTGTGCGATCACAATGGAGGCACTTACTGCTAGGGCATTGACAACCATTGCTGCTTTTCTGCAAGCATGTGTGCGCTCAGGACACTTGAAAAGCAGTAACTTGGGTGTCCGAATTTTCTGCAGATGTTACAGACTAGATAGTCAGACCGAAGACAGGGGGACGTTTTGCTTATGTCATTCTCCAGAGCAGGGTAAGTCCTTCTGCCAGGGGGAATTCTGCAGTACCGGTTTGATGTTCTCTGCATAAATAAGGAACAGAACCTCAGCATTAATCTCTGCAGAGAACAATATAGTACAGTTTGTATAATTTTTCAAAAGAGTACCAAAAAAATGTATGATCATCCCTTTCGGTAAGAGGTGATGTTCCTGCTAACTACCACATCAATAGCAACACCTTAAGTACTCACTCTGTGGTGAGAAACCTGGGCACACAGGTTAACAGCAGTCTTGCCTTTGATCAGCATGTCTCCACAGTGGTAAGAAGGGCATTGTATATCACTAATCTCATAAGTAAGGGTGGTGTTATAACCTCCCTGTACTCTTCCCTCATCAGGCCAGTAATTGAGTACAATGTCCCTTTTGGTATGTACCTTTCCAAGCACCTGCAGCAATTGGAGAAATCACAAATGTTCCTCACAAGGAAAGTTCAAGGTCTTCAGCATCTGTTCTATGTGGATCATCTGAAATCACTGTCACTTTATTCTGTTTCGTACAGACTACTTGGAGGCGATCTCTGCCTTGCATATAAGGCAATCTCTGGCCCTGCTTTATTGGAAATGCTGCATTTCCACAAGTCAAATGGTACACTAGTTACTCGCTCTAAAGACCTTAACTTGGTATCTGACATTAATAGAACCTTCTGGAGGGACAGTTTTGTCTCCCAGAGGTTACCACACCTTTGGAACAGACTCCCGCTTCATTTCAAACAGAGCACCTCATTGGCCCTCTTCAAACTCAATCGGGATGATTGGATGGGTAACCATAAATTCACACTGGGGGTTCCACCTTTATCCTCTTCGACATGGCCATTAGCTGCTAATCATGGAAACAAGGGTAGAACTTGGCTAGGCTTGTAAAGGCCCTAGGGCTATTAGCATAGTAACTTCCTGTGATCCTATGAAGAGTCGGACATCATTACTACATTATAGGTTTCCTGCCCTCTGAACTACAAGTCTCTTGTCTATTGCTCTATGTCCTTAGCACTGAGGGATCCTGTGTGCTGCACTGTAACTTCTTTCCTATTCCACCTTTTCTTTGCTATGAAAGTCATGTCAGTAGTTCCGTAGTGTTACATTAAGAAGCAAGATGTTAGCTAAGGTGCTCTTTGCCTTACAGAATAGGAACTGAGAACCAGAGGAGTATTTTCCCAGGGTGCATTTCCACACAATTTTCCTGTAAGAAGGACTGAGTAAATGTGTGAGCAACTCCCCTGTTCAAGTCTTACTTTTTCAGGTTGATGTCTTGGGTAGAGGAGGAGGCAGGCTTGTGGGGAGACGACCACAAAAGCTCTGAGTCAATTTGCCTTAAGCAATTCTCATGAATAAGAAATAACACTTCAACATCAGATGTTCCAGTGAGTTACTCATTGAATCATCGGTTCAGCATTCAGCTGCAGAGAACTGGAATACAGGGCGTACACCATTGTCCATTCTATTGCAAAGTGTTTTTTCTGCTCTGTTCTTGTGCCTCATACAACACCGTTGCCTTGTTATAACATTGTAATACATTACTTTATTTCCTATATTTTACAGAAGTTCCTCTCAGTACTATTATTTTATGATCACCACCCCCACCTACCTCTGAAGGCATATTTGCAAGTGTTATTTTAGCTCCTCATTGCGGTGCCATGTATGGGAATGTCCATTGTAGCAACATGCAGAGAACAGGCTTGCATCCCATAACTGAGCACCTTGGTATTTTGCTGTGAGCACATCTGTCATCTTACAGTGCATGCAGTTTATTCTCCTTCTTCTGGAATACCTCCACGCTTCAGCAGAAACTGGCCTTCAAAATATTGGTCCTTTCCAGCCACGGACAGACCTCAAAGGGGCAGATACAGACACCCAAGTGGTAGAGGACAACCTCAAGGATCTTACAGAGCTAGACAGTGGCAAGCACCAACCCCAAGAGGTGGAGAAGATAGATCACAGTCATTTAGAAAACAGACACAATGACTTCCCCCTATGCCTGCCAAACAAAGCTATAATGGCAGCACCTTTGGGTGGAAAACTGGCATTATTTTCAAAAAACTGGCACATTGTTACAAAAGACAAATGGATTCTGGACATTATAGACAAGAGGCTACAAGTTCCACTTTCACACCCTTCCAAAAATGAGAGGCTTGCCAAACCTGCCACAAAATCAATGGGCAGAGGCACAAAGACAAATTTCCGCTCTCATAGATATGAAAGCAATTCAAGAGGTACCTGCAAAAGAACAAGGTCAAGGTTTTTATTCCAGACTATTTCTGGTACCAAGGAAGGACAAAGATTGGAGACCCATCTTAGACCTATCCATCCTAAACACATATCTACAGGTGCCAAAATTCAAGATGCTCACATTACAGCAGCTTCTTCCCATGCTGGACAAGGAGTCTTGGCTGATAACGTTGGACCTCAAGGAGGCATACCTGCATGTCCCTATCAGACAAGATTGCAGAAGATACCTCAGATTTCTTGCAGGTTCAACCCATTACCAATTCTCTGCATTGCCCTTTGGCTTATCTACTGCGCCCAGAGTGTTTACGAAATGCCTGGCATCAGTAATTGCCTTCCACAGACAACAAGGAATACAAATCTGCCCATATCTGGACGACTGCCTGATCCAAGCGGACAGCAAGGACATTCTATTGCAGCATCTGGCGTTTGTAATAAAACTGTTAAACTACCTGGGATACACAGTGAACAAAAAGAAATCAAAACGAATACCTTCTCAACAGATAATTTTCCTGGGTGCAAGCTTAAATACAACCACCCAGATGGCCTACCTCACGCCAGACAAACAAGGGCAACTGTCTCAATACTTCAACAAAATGGCAACTTTCACCAGACTAACTGCAAGGAAAGTCCTGCAGGCTCTGTGATTCATGGCATCTTGCATCCTACTAATACCATTTGCAAAGCTGCATATGAGGAAACTACAATGGTACCTAAAAAACTTATGGTCTCAACACAGCCACAGCTTGGAAACAATTATACCACTCATTCCATGCCTTCAAAAGGAATTTTTGTGGTGGGCTCAAGCATGCCAAAGAAACACAGGTCTCCCTTTCTGTTTACCTCAAGCAACTCAAATCTATCACAACGGACACCTCAGACTACGCCTGGGGAGCACACATGGCAGATCAGTGCATTTAGGGAAAATGGTCCCAAAAAGAGAAGCACCTACACATCAACCAAAAGGAGATGCTAGCCGTGCAAAATGCTCTTATGACCTTCAAAGACCTACTTCATCCAGGCCAGCTATTGATAAGGACAGACAACACCACAGTCATGTGGTACATAAACAGGGGGGAACTCATACATACCCCCTGTGCAGGCAAGCCATGAACCTATGGAACACAGCACTGGAATTGCAAATTCAACTACAGGCACAATTCCTGCCAGGGAAGGAAAACACACTGGCAGACAACTTAAGCTGAAATATGTCAGACCCACACGAATGGAGGTTGCATCCTCAAGTCTTCTCAAAGATAACTCAAGCATGGGGACAGCCAGACATAGATCTATTTGCTACCCACAGAAATTACCAGTTGGAAAAATTCTGTTCAATGACCTATCATCCAAAGGCCTGGAAAGTGGACGCACTCTCGTTCAATTGGACAACATTGACAGTCTATGCCTTCCCGCCTCTTCCTCTACTGACCAAAGTTCTATTAAAAGCCAGAGCAGAGAGGCCAAAAATGATTCTCATTGCTCCAGACTGGCCATGACAGCACTGGTATCCTCGCCTAAAGAGCCTGACACACTCACCACCATGGATCCTACCTCTAGTTCCTCTCCTGTTGTCCCAGCACAACTACAAAACCCTTCACAGCCAGCTCAAAACCCTGAATCTAGCTGCAAGGAGAATACCTTAATTTCCCAACAGACTCTCCTCTCCAAGGAGGTGCAGGATGTCATCTTGGGAGACCAGAAGAACCTCTACTAGAAAAGCCTACTCCGCCAAATGGAAACAATTTTGTTCCTGGAATCAAGAAAAGGGCCAGAATCCTTGGGTGATAAATATACCTCAAATTTTACAATACCTAGCTGAGATGTTAAACAGTGGCCTTTCCTTCTCCTCCATCAAGATCCACGCTTCAGCCATTTCTGCACAATACAATACAGATCCTCCTTTATTCTCACATCCTCTATTAAGGCAGTTCCTCAGAGGGGCAAAAAATATAAAACCCCCCACAGAAGCCACCAGTCCCAGCTTGGGACATCAACTTCGTATTGGAAAAGCTCACCCTGCCTCCCTTTGAGCTGGCTTCTTCAACAGAGCTACAATACTTGTCATGGAAAACAGCCTTCCTTCTGGCTATTACCTTAGCACGTAGGGTTTCGGAGCTACAGGCCCTCATGGCTGTGCAACCATTCATCATTTTCCATTAGGACAGAGTTTCCTTACGAACCCAACCCTACCTTCATGCCAAAGGCAGTATCCAGTGTAGCTTTGAATCAGACAATGCATTTACCTACCTTTTATCCAAACCCACAGAACAAAGGGGAGAGAATACTACATTCATTGGGCATTCACAGACAACTTCATTATTACTTGGACAGAACAAAGTCATTCAGGAAATCTGAGCAGCTCTTTGTGTCCTATGCTATAGGTGCTCAGGGAAAGGCTATTTCCAAACAGACAATTTCAAAATGGATAGCCCACTGCATACGCTTTTGTTCATTTCATGGAAAATCTGTGCCTGTATACATCAGATCCCACTCCACCAGGGCTACAGCTACCTCTGCAGCTTTCTTCAGGGGGGTCCCTACCAAGGACGTTTTGGAAGCAGCTACTTGAGTTCAGTGCACACTTTCTCCAAGCACTACCACCTTCCACTATACTCAAAATCTAGAGCGGGCTTTGCCACAGCAGTCCTGCAGGGCATCCTAGCCCCTCCTAGTTCCACTTAGTGCCTTCCACCCTTACTTAGCTTTGGGATTCTACCCATCTGTAATGAATGCAGCTGTATGCATGATGAACATAGTACAGTTTTGTACCTACCATAAATGTAGATGTTAGAGTGCTCATACAGCTGCAGTCCAGGTTACCTTCACTCCATCCCCTCTTAGGACAGGCCTTATGACAAACACCTTATCATATAACCTTTTTGGGGTATTCTTTTATGGTGTATTTGCTTGCAACTACTGTTTTTTGATTTATCAACATTGCATGTTTGCATAATTTTATGTTTTGCCTTCCTTCTAGGGGCACCTGACATCTGGGGCAAGAAAAACTGAAGAAAATGGCGTTGGCTGCCTCTTTTATACCCCTGCCGCACTGACGTCAGGGAAGAAGCGACGACAACCGACGCCGGACCTAGACTTTGGAATTCGGACAACCGAGGACCCGCCTGATGGCAGGATAACCCATCTGTAATGACTGCAGCTGTATGAGCACTCTAACATCTACATTTATGGTAGGTACAAAACTGTACTATGTACATAATGTTACTCTGCTGCAGTCATCAAACTTGGGTTATCCTGTCGTCAGGCGGTCCCGCAGTCGGCCTGAATTCCAAAGTCTTGGTCCGGCGTCGGTTGCTGTCGCTTCTTCCCTTACGTCAGTGCGCCAGGGGTATATGAGGCATCCAACGCCATTTTCTTCAGTCTTTCTTGCCGCGCAGTGCCCGAAGCAGAAGCAGTTCGCAAGTGCCGGTCGGCCGACACCTGAGATTTTCGAATGGAATTTCAGTCCAAAGTCTTCAAAGCTAAGTACCCCATTGGGGAACCTTTTCTTGCCTCAGTCCGATGTCAGAAAAAGTTAACAATTGCATTTCTTGTGGGAAGCAAATACCTCATAAGGACTTTCATTCTTATTGTATACCTTGCCTAGGCCCAGACCACAACGTCACTGGTTGTCTGTTTTGTGCTAGGTTCAATAAGCGAACTATAAAGCGACGCTTTGATTTCGCACAACACTACTTCGGTAGGAAATTTAATTACACTATGCCGTCGGAGCAACCGACTACCGACATGCATAAAAAATGCAAAGATAGACAGGCAGCCTAGATCCAAGCCAGACTCCGAGGCCTCAGCTAGGCTGGTCGCAGTTCTCCAGTTTTCAGTGAGGCACCTACGCAGCCCCTGGTGACCGCAGAATTGCAACCCCAGACCACTTCGGATTCTCAAGCAGAGAGTTCTAGGCCGACGCAGCCATTTTCTTTAGGCCCTACCAACAACATTGCAGAAGGAGAAGCCGGTGCTGTGGAAACACCTTTGGTTACAGAAGGTGTCTTCAGACCGACTACTCTCACCATAAAATCTTATGCTAAGCTTTAGACTCCTCTAAAACCAAAAAAGACTGCACACCAGTCTCCAGTTCAAGGCCCCATGCCTAAGAAACAGATGCTTAAAATGTCTGAAGATTTGATTTCTTTAATCAGGGGTTCCCAACCCCCCCCCCCCAGACAAAAGGCCTAGACAGGAGGAGGATTATGCCTCCTCTGATCAAGTGTCTATTTCCTCAGGCTCCTCTGAGGAGCAGGATTATTCCTTTCCCCCTTATGAAGATTCTGATGCTTAAGATTACATTCCCTCAGCTTCTCCCCCTAAAGACTATTCCTTTGGGGAAACCTTACATACCATGAGGGAACATTTCCACTGGGAAGGTCAGGACTACTCCAATTCAAGGAAAAGGCTCCGAGAGTTTCTTTTGCTCCCCCAGCACAGACCACTTGCTATCCCTCCAGTTTTAGACATTGTGGATGATGTTTACTTAGAATCTAGTCTAAATCCAGATTCTGTGCCTCCTGCTCCAGCCAAACCAGACAGATATAGAGTGCCTGACTCACACAAATTCCTTTACAAAAGCCCTGTTGCTGACCCAGAGACAATCTCCCAGGGTCCCAAAGGGGCTAAGGCTTCTATGGCTAAAAATCCTGTACCCTCTGAAAGGGACTTCAGAGCACTAGATAGGTGGGGGAAGAAGGTTTACACCTCAGCTACTCTAGCTACGAGAGCACTAAATTGTCAATTTCACATGCTTAAATACCAGCAATTCCTAATATCTCAAATAAAACAAAAGATGAACACACTCCCTCAACGGTCTGAGTTCAAGGAAATGCAGGATCTGTTGCATGCAGCTGAACAGGTGGGCAAACATACTTTACAATGTGGATTTGATTCCTTGGAAGCTTCCTGTAGAGCAGCTGTTACTGGGTCTGTTATATGTAGGCATGCTTGGTTAAAGAAACAATTTCTGCCTGATCATGTTAAAGCAAAGTTACTAGATACACCCTTACAGCAGGATGTCTTATTTGGAGTTAAAGCAGAAGAGGTTTTAAAGAAAATGGAGGATAAGGCAAAATCTATGTAGATGGTCAAAGATTTCTTACAGGCACAACCCCCACGCTTCAGCAGAAATTGGCCAACAAAAAATTGGTCCTTTCCAGCTTCTGACAGACCACAGAGGGGTAAATACAGACGCCCAAGGGGCAGAGGTCAAGCACAAATCCCATACAAACCTCGCCAATGGGGCTCTGCGACACAAAAGGGAGGAGAAGACAGGTCCCAAACTACTAGAAGACAAACACAATGACTTAAACCTCAAACTGCCAAGCAAAGCTCTCTTGGCAGCTCCCTTGGGAGGAAAATTAGTACTTTTTGCAGACAACTAGCGCATCATCACAAAGGACAAATGGGTCCTAGACATTATCTCACAAGGATACAGATTCCATTTCCACACCTTGCCAGTGAAAAAAAGAATGCCAAACCTGCCACAAAATCAATGGGCAGAGGCACAAAAACAAATTACAGCTCTCATGGACATGAGACATTCAACTGGTACCTACACAGGAGCAAGGCCAAGGATTTTACTCAAGGCTCTTTCTAGTCCCCAGAAAGGACAATGCTTGGAGACCCATTCTGGACCTTTCGATTCTAAACACCTTCTTGCAAGTACCCAAATTCAAGATGCTAACACTACAGCAGCTTCTTTCCATGTTGGGCAAGAAAGCTTGGCTAGTAACGCTGGACCTCAAGGAGGCATACCTGCATGTCCCTATCAGACAAAATTGCAGAAGACACCTCAGTTTCATTGCAGGTTCAACCCATTACCAATTTGTCTGCACTGCCCTTTGGCTTATCTACTGCGCCCAGGGTCTTCACAAAATGCCTGGCACCAGTAATTGCATACTGCAGATAAAGAGGAATTCAAATATACCCATACCTGGATGACTGCCTCATCCAAGCAGAAAGCAAGGACATTCTCTTACATCATCTGGCTTTTGTAAAACACCTTCTAAGTTGCCTAGGGTACACAGTAAACGAAAAGAAATCAAAACTAGTGCCCTCACAAAATATGACATTCCTGGGTGCCAGCTTAAATACAATGGCCCAGATGGCTTATCTGATGCCAGACAAACAACTACAACTAACTCAATACGTCAAAGTAATGGCAACAAAGACCCAACTCCCTGCAAGAAAAATTCTGCAGGCCTTGGGCTTCATGGCATCTTGCATACTACTAATACCATTTGCAAAACTGCATATGAGGAAATTACAATGGTACCTGAAAAGCGTATGGACTCAACACAGCCACAGTTTGGAAACAATGATACCTCTCATTCCCTGCCTTCAACAGGAGTTTCTATGGTGGTCACAGGCATGTCACCTCAACAAGGGTCACCTTTCACCTTACCCCCAGCCAGGCAAACTATGACAACAGATGCATCGGACTATGCCTGGGGGGCACACATGGCAGGACAGTGCGCTCAAGGCATATGGACTGCAGATCAAAGGAATCTGCACATCAATCAAAAAGAAATGCTAGCTGTACAGAATGCTCTGACAGCCTTCAAGGACCTCTTACATCCAGGACAGCTTATAATAAGGACAGACAACACCACAGTAATGTGGTACATGAACAAGCAAGGAGGTACACACTCCTACCCTCCATGCAGGCAAGCAATGACCTTGTGGAACACAGCACTGGCTTACCAAGTTCAATTACAAGCTCAATTCCTGCCAGGAAAAAAGAACACATTGGCAGACGACCTAAGCAGGAACATCATGGATCCCCACGAGTGTAAACTGGATCCACAAGTATTTGCAATAACTCAAAAATGGGGGCGCCCAGACATAGACCTGTTTGCCAACCCCCAAATCTATCAGCTATCAAAATTTTGCACCAGGACATTTCACCATCAAGCTTGGAAAGTGGACGCACTCTCATTCAGTTGGAAAATGCTGACAGTATATGCCTTTCCTCCATTGCCCCTTCTCACAAAGGTGCTGCTGAAAGTCAGGATGGAGAGACCCCGAATGATACTCATTGCCTTAGACAGGCCACACCAGCACTGGTACCCACTACTAAGGAACATGGCCCACGGCCCACCATGGATTTTACCACAAATTCCTCATTTGCTCACACAGCAAGACAGTCCGATTCTACATAGCCAGCTCAAAACCTTAAATTTGGCTGCATGGCAAATCACCTAAGCAACCAGCCAGTTCCTCTTTCACAAGCTGTTATGGATGTCATTCTGGAGGCCAGGAGGCCCAGCACCAGGAAAGCCTACTCAGACAAATGGAAAAGATTTTGCGCCTGGAACCAAGCTAAAGGCCAAAATACCCTTGAGCCGGGCATACCTCAGATTCTACAATATTTAACTGAGATGTTACACAAAGGACTTTCTTTTTCATCTATTAAAATCCACTCCTCCGCTATTTCAGCTCACTACAACACAGATCCTCCCTTATTTTGACATCCACTTCTAAGGCAGTACCTCAGAGGGGCCAAAAACATTAGGCCTCCCAGGACAGCACCAACACCAACTTGGGACCTCAACTTTGTTCTGGAAAAGCTTACGCTGCCACCTTTTGAGCCAGCTTTCTCAGCTGATTTAAAGTTTATATCATGGAAGACTGCCCTGCTGCTAGCAATTACTTCAGCCAGAAGAGTCTCAGAGCTACAGGCACTAATGGCAGTAGAGCCTTTCCTCATTTTTCATCAAGACAGAGTTTCTCTATGAACTAACCCCTCCTTTATGCCAAAGGTGGTATCCAGTGTGGCTCTAAATCAAACCATCCATTTACCCACCTTCTTCCCAAATCCACAGAACAAAGTAGAAAGACTCCTGCACTCCTTGGACATTCATAGGCAACTACGTTACTGCTTGGATAAAACTAAGGTTTTCAGAAAATCTGACCAGCTTTTTGTATCCTATGCTACAGCATCACAAGGAAAGGCCATCTCAAAACAGACCATTTCCAAATGGATAGGACATTGCATACGTTTTTGCTACACCCATCATGGAAAACCAGTTCCTGCTAGCATAAGGCCCCACTCCACCAGGGCAGCAGCTACATCTACAGCCTTCCTCAGGGGGGTGCCAACCAAGGATATTCTGGAAGCTGCAACTTGGAGTTCAGTACACACCTTCACCAAACACCATCACTTACCACTTTACTCTTAAGTCTAGAGCTGGCTTTGCCACTGCAGTTTTGCAGGGCCTTCTAGCCTCCTCTATCCCTGTTTGACTCCACCTCCCATCCTTAGCTTTGGGATTCAACCCAAGTGTGATGACTGCAGCAGGGTAACACGATGAACATAGTACAGTTTTGTACCTACCATAAATGTAGATGTTAGAGTGTATACCCTGCTACAGTCCAGGTTACCCTCCCTCCATCCCCTCTGACCTAACTGAAACCTTTCAATACCTTAAAATCTGACTTTTGTGGTGTATTTGCTTATAGCTTGAGGGATGTTTTGTTTGTGCTAAACTTTTATTACTGGTACTATCTACTGATCACCTTTTGGGGGGGCACCTGACATCTGGGGCAAGAAAAACTGAAGAAAATGGCGTCTGATGCCTCTTATATACCCCAGGCGCACTGACGTCAGGGAAGAAGCGACAGCAACTGACACTGGACCAAGACTTTGGAATTCAGGCCGACTGCGGGACTGCCTGACGACAGGATAACCCAAGTGTGATGACTGCAGCAGGGTATACACTCGAACATCTACATTTATGGTAGGTACAAAACTGTACTTTAGTTTTGTAGTTGGTATGTGTCCCTATGAATACTTTAAATCTTGTATTATTTTTTCATCTGTTTCTCTCTCAATGCAATTTTGTACTATTTTTTAATCTGTTTCTTTCTTGCTATGTGCACAGTTGTATTTGCTGCTGCAGTTCATGTTGGGTGGTAAATTCTCTGTTTAGTGGGCGCAGTTGGTGCTTAAGGCAGTAAGTTACTACTTTATTATTATTCTGTCTACTGTCTTATGTGTACCAAAACTTAGGAAAAATTATGCAAGGGTGAAGATATTGACCAGGTGCAACTACCAGAGACAGCTGTCTGCATATAAGCCAGTAATATAGCAAAAAAAAAAAAAAAAATATATATATATATATGGAACCCGGACAGAAACGGGCTGTCACAGTTTCGCGAAAGCAATTTTTATCAAAAAAAGTGCTTTCATGAAACTTTGGTAAAAGTACAGGGAATCAGGGGGGGGGGTGGTAGTGGCCAAGATCGGACTACAGTGGGGATAAGGGAATATTCCCTTTTCCCCACTGTAGTGCGATCTCTGGGTGAGAATATAAAAGTAGGGGGGTGTGGGGGGTGAAGCCCCTGCGTAAACATGGTGTGGTTTATTGTGTGTGTGTGTGTGTGTGTGTGTGTGTGTGTGTGTGTGTGTGTGTTTTACCTTCCGTTTACCGAAACTGCTTTTTTGGTGAAAGCAGTTTCGCTAAACTGTGATTGGTAGGGTTGGATTCGAACAGTTGGTCTTTTGATAACTGGCCTAGATCCAAATATATATATATATATATATATATATATATATATATATATATATATATATCCCATGTATAGTCATTTGTGTTAATACTTGGTAGCTACTCAAGAGTAATTGCATTAGAAATTGTCAAAATACTGTTTTGAATTATGTAATTTAGCAGAATTGGTATCTTATCATTTTCACAATCTGTAATGCAATGACATTTGAATAGTGTGTACAAAGTAGGGGGGTGGAGAATGAGGTCAGCCATTACAAGGTTATTTTTAATTAGATGTTACTGAGCCAGTGGAATGAGGTAAATTGCTAAAAGGGAACCAGATAATGCTGTAAAAATACAGAAAAAATTTAAATCAACCTGAAATAAATGGATTTATGCAAGAGGTACAGGAAGGATGTGGCTACATACAGGTAACTGCACACTTAGGGAGACTACACAGGTCTGAATCATTTTCCATTAGTTCTGTCTGCATAATTGAATGTTTAAGGGTGCTATTTAATGTACTTGATAAAAATAGCTTACTGAGGTAGAACCTGAATTGATAATGCAAAGTTGTAAATGGCTGTTATGTCTAAGGTCTCGTTTAGTTGACTGACTTTTTAAAATGTTGAAATTTAAAAAGTTGAATAGATTGTACTGAGATTGATGTACAGTGGAGATTAGGGATGTGCCCTTTTCTCCACTGCATTGTGTTCTTGTAGTTGGTATATATAGTTGGCACAGGGTGTGGGAGTGTAAAAATGCTGTGTGTTGTCGTCTTGATTTTCAACTTTTTAAAATGTTGAAAACATGGTATTGACCATGTGAATTTGACATTTTAAAAAGTTCGATTTAAACTTTTAAAAAGTTTGATTAAACTTGATCCATATTTTTACCATAATAACTGATCTTATTTTGGCTGCTGATACTGTTTGCTGGGACAGACCTGTGTTGGACCAACCACCAAGAGGTGGCACTGATGGTTGTCAGGTGATGCATATTGACATAGACCAGAGTCCAGGGTTTGGCACTACTCTTCAGTGCAGCATACTGGTATTTCTACAAGTGGACATCTGGAGCTGGCTACTGTGATGTGGCATAGAGAGGTGCAGAATACTAGCATTGGTGTGAGTGGATCTCTGTGTGACTTAATACTGTGAAGTGGAACAGAGGCTCATCACAGTACTGCATTGGAAGTAGTCTGCCAAATGCCCTAGATAGATGTTTCAGTACAACACTGTAGCCAAAAGCCATTCTCTGTAATGTGGTCAAGGAATTAATTTACTACAATCAAAAAGGACTTGCTTATCAGGAAAGTAACTGTTGTGTGTATCATCACCACATAAACCTGTTCCTTTTAGTAGACTGTATTGTGTGCTGTGACGTGCTATATCTTTTTTTTTTTTTTTTTGGTGGGGGGGGGGGGAGTGTAATATGACCCCATTGTGTATATTTCCGAGCTACACTCCTGTCAGTCATCCTTTTTGAATCCTAAAGTGATCACCTCCCTATAAGCAGTTAGACAACACAACCGTACTCAAAAAACACATCAACTATTATGCATTGTAACATCTCTCAAAAGAGTCAGATTCATCTCCACCTTAAACTCTGAAATGTACCAGAAACACTCCCACTGGATGAAGCTGTGTATTTAGTACTACATTTATAAATATCTTACATAACCATTCCCCTCTTAGAATTAACAGAAGCAAAGCTAATTTTGTCTTTTGACTAGGCAGACAGTCTCAAGAAAGATAGAGCAGATCTTGGAAAATGCAGTAACAAAACAAACCCACTCAAACCTGTAGATCTTTAGGTATCTCAAAAACTATGCAAAATCTAAGATCTGATCAGACAAGAAGACCTACTATACCATTCTCAGTGTCATATCAAAGCGAACCCAAACTGTTCTGGTCTTATGTTCAGTTATTTACAGAACCCACCCAGTCTTGCTTCATACCTGTACACAAAGAGAACGGCTCTACTGACGTATCAAATTACTGAGGACAAGCTAAAGGTGTTACTGACCAATGCTAGGAGTCTAAACAGGAAACAGTAGAGAATGTCGACATCTGTGCAATTACTGAAACTTTGTTCAAAGCCATGGAAAGCACTACAACATTGCATGGCTATAACGCCTTTCATACATTCCGACCATCCACTAAACATGAAAAAGCAAAAGGAGGCGCATCTTATCTACATAAAGGATAAGCGCACCTCAAAGCTGGTCAAGCAATGCTTGAGCTACTCCATGTTCAACTTACCATGGGAAAACTCCATTACCATATTCTTGCTAGCTACATGTCCCCCACCATGAAGCAGGAAACCCATGCATCATACCAGAAGTTACTACAATCACTCACCATCCAGCCCAGTACCATAGTCATAGGTGATGTTTAACTACCCCTCCATTAATTGGAAGGCATATATGACCACTAACATGCAGGTCCAAAGATTTCTTGATTTTGTAAATTCAGATACCCTGGAGCAGGTAGTCTGCACTCACACTAGAAGATATATCTTTGATCTGTTAATCACTAATATGGGAGAGTGTTGCACCCTACCTAGTGTGATAGCCTCACTGTCAAGATCAGATCACAAAGCAGTCTTCCTTGAAACAAAGGTAAAACTAGTTCACCCAGCTAACCCCAAAAACAGTCAAGAATTTCTCTAAGGTAAACTACCCCCTATTAGGGGAAAAGCATAAGTAGTTTCCAAGCTCCTGCAAATCCAGAAAACACAGAAATCTATGCAGAGGTGTACACAGAAGCCCTATACGACAGTGTAAACTACTGCATAGAAACAGCAGTACCAGATCGAAATAAACCCAGGTCAAACTGCAAAAGAAAAGCCACCAGGGTGGTGGATCCCTCGTGTTAATAGACTGGACAACAAAAGAAAGAAAATTCTGTCGAAGAGGCAATTTGCACAACAGAGCAAAAAGTGTGTACTCACAGGTGTACTGTCCAGTCCAGCTGGTGAATCTGGATATCCTGAGGCAATGTTACAACTGCCTCATGTACACAGACAACCCTCTCCTCCTACCACAAAACACTAACATGCGAGAGATGCAGTTATACAGCCAAACTGGAGGCTAAACTGTCTCCACCCAAGACTGGAACAGACAGTCAAGAGGAGAAGGTTAACACTTGCACCACACCTCCAGCCACAGATAGTCCTACTAAACCAGCACTGGCAAAAATGCACATAAATACACAAAGTCATACTCGGAGGCTCTAAATAAAAACCTGCAAAAGCATCAGAGACCTCCAAAGCAGACACCCAAACATCCTGCACCTCCCGTCACAAACCAGACAACACATAAAACACAAAATCAGTGTGCCGCACAATTACAGCCCTTAAGGCGAAATAACATGCCTAACACACTAGTAGTAGGTGACTCTATAGTCAAGCACACTGAAGTCCCACTCACTAGGCTGGGCAAGCAGAAGGTTACAGTTACTGTTAGCTGCCTATCGGGAGCCAGAATCCGCCACATAACACAAGCACTCAGGTCACTCCAGAACAAGTACAAATATGACTCTGTCATTGTTCATGTTGGTGTGAATGACCTGAGACGTACCTCCCTGGACTACATGAAAAAGGACATGGAAGAGCTCTCTGATCATGCAGCCCAGGCTGGTATGACCCTGTCAATGAGTAGCATCCTGCCCTCACCAAGAATGATACCTCAGTATAAAGAAAAAATTATCAGTTTCAACAATTGGCTAAATTTCTGGTGTCATTCAAAGGGGGGATCCAGTGTCTGTCAGCCTGGGACGACATGCTCGACAAGCCGCGTTGCTTCGCAAGAGAGAGCTTGCACCTGTCACCCCTAGGCTTTTGAATACTGGCCAAGGCTCTTGCTGCCCCCATAGTGCCTTTTTTAGCCAAGGCTCAAAACTCAGACCCATCTTGGTAAACAGCACACAGCCAAGTGCTCCTGCAGGCGTCTTCTGCAGTTAACTCCTGCTGCTCCTGTAATAAATTGACTGTATTGATTTGTTCATTATTGCATTATTCCAAAACCAACTTATGTTAGGTACCAGGTTTTTGTTTTTTGATAACTGAAGCATATGCAACAAAACTGTATTGATATTTGACCTCTCTCTCTCTCAAGTATTTTCTTTAACTCTTAAGGTGACTTTTTTTAATTTTTTTAAGGCAAGCCACACCGCAGGAGGAGTTAAAGGCACACACTCAAAAGAACTGTACCGGAGGGAATGAGTTAACAAAAAGCTGAGGGCTATGCTACTCGACGCCAGTAGTTTAAATCTCAAAATGCATGCGCTCGAAGCGCTCCTCAGTATGGAGAACATCGACATCTGTGCAGTAACTGAAACCTGGTTCAAGGCTCCAGAGAGCACCCCAGCACTACTGGGCTACAACTCGTACCACACGTTTCAGCCACAGAGCACAGACCAAAACACAAAAGGAGTGGGTGTATCCATATTCATTAGGGATACTACACCTCCAGGTTAGTGGCGCAGCATGATACCTCTGAGATCATACATGTGCAACTAACATCGGGCAAATCTGCAATGCAAATTGTGGCCTGCTACAGATCACCCTCCATGACCCAGGACCACCACTCCACCTTTCTGGAAACACTGGAAAACATGAAGTTCCTACCAAACACCCTGATATTGGGCGATTTCAATAACCCTACCATTAACTGGGAAACTACTCGAGTGCAAACTCCCATGCCCAGCCCTTCCTGGAATTCATTAACTCAAACGCACTGGATCAGCTGGTAAACTCCCCTACCAGAGGTGAAAACATATTGGACCCAATCATCACAAACATGGGCGACAGGTGTTCCACACCTAAGGTCAGCCCGTCACTGGTTAGATCAGACCATAAACTAATCACTCTGGATGTCCACACTCCTCCACCACCCCCAATTAAGGAAACCACAGTAAAAAAAAACTATTCTAAAGCAAACTTCACCTTACTTAAGACAGAGGCGGTAAGTTTCACAGCCCCCCACACTAAAGGATAATGCTGCCCAATATGCAGAAACCTTTACAAATGCACTCTGAGCACCGACAAGGATGCATAGATCGTGCCATCCCTAGCAAAACCAAGACTCACTCCTCTAAGAGAAGGAAACCAGTCTGGTGGACCCCTGCCATAAACAGGCTATACAATAGGAGGAGGAAACTAGTTCAGAAAAAAAGCAAATCCCAAGAAGGAAAGACATCCCTGATAAGTATCAGTAAGAAACTTAGGTCCCTCATAAAAGCATCCAAGGCTAACTTCGAAAGTAAAATAGCCAAGGATTCAAAAGATAACCACAAAGCCGTCTTTAGCTATGTTAAGAATCTAAGTGACAATTTGCAGATATGCACTGAACTAGTGCAAAATAGCACAAAATATACTGAACCTACTGATATTGCCAACATCCTGGCAGATAGATTCAGTGCAAACTTCACCCCCCTCTCACCCCCAAAACGGCCCACAACAATACCAGAAAAGTGTAGTGTCCCAGAATTCACAGATGCACAGGTGAAAATAGCCCTTTCAAAAGCCAAAAACATAGCATCAGTGGGGCCAGATGGTGTCCCAGGCTGTGTCTTGTACGAACTACAGAACGAACTACCCCCCCCCCCCCATATAAACACGCTGTTCAACCTCAGCCTCTCCACAGGCTACGTGCCCATAGAATTGGGCACAGCAACAGTTATTCCACTCCACAAAGGAGGGGCCACAACTGACCCTGGTAACTATCGCCCCATAAGCCTGACTAGCCTGGTCTGCAAGGCTATGGAGCGCATCATCATGGAACTCATTAAAGACATTGGAAACCTCCAAACACTTCACCTGACCCAGTTCGGCTTTAAGGGCAGATCATACCTACTAAACCTGGTTGACTTCTTCGAGACAGACACCAAGGCCATAGACGAAGGAAAGGTTGTTCACATAGCCTACCTTGACCTCGCCAAGGATTTCGACACCAATCCCCACTTTGGTATTACAGAAAAACTCACCAGCCTGAACATAAACCTCTACGTCACGAAATGGGTTGCCAACTGGCTTAGACAGAACTCGCACGATAAGAATAGCAGGCTCCAGGTCCGACTCTAAACCAGTCACAAGTGGTGTCCCACAAGGCTCGGTCCTGGGACCCCTACTGTTCGGCATATACTTCTCAGAAGTACAGGCAAACACAGGAGGGCTATGGCTAACCAAGTTCGCCAATGACTGCAAACTGGGAGTCATAATTGACTCTCCGGCTGACACGGACATCCTCCAAAAGGGCCTTACTGAGACAGACACCTGGTGTCAAAGTCATGGCCTCAAGCTAAATGCCAAAAAATGCATAGTCATCCCGTTTGGGAAAAACAAAACACCCACGAATTACCACATAGTTGGCAGACCCCTTAGTACAGAAGAGGTAATAAGAGATCTGGGGACCCAGGTAGATAGTAATCTCTCCTTTGACAATCATATTGCCAAAGTAGTTAGGAAATCCTTCTATGTGGCCCATCTAATTATTAAAGGGTTCGCATCTAGAAATAGAGGTTATAATGCCCCTCTACTCGTCACTCATCAGACCCATCATTGAGTACAATGCCCTATTTGGGATGTACTTCACAAGACACTTCCAACAGCTGGAGAGACCACAAAAGTACTTCACCAAGAGGATTACTGGCCTCAAACATATGTCCTGTGCAGCCGACTGAAACAAGTCCGGCTGCACTCATTGGCATATCACTTACTCAGAGGTGATCACTGCCTGACTTACAAAGCCGTGTCCAACTCAGAATTGATGGACATGCTCCACCTAAAGAAATCCAAGTCACTGCCACGTGCTCTAGTGAGCTAAACCTCACCACAACAATAAATAGAGCATGCTGGAGGGATAGATTCCTGTCACAGAGACTCCCCACGCTTTGGAACAAAATTCCAAACTACATTAGGCAGAGCCCCTCACTAACGCTCTTCAAGAGAAATCTTGAGGAGTGGATGGGTAACAGAAAATACACCCCTGGGGTCACTTAATTGGCTCTGCTTGACAGAGGATCAGTTAATTAATCAGTGGGGCGGTGAAAGCCGACACACTGTGTGGCTAGGCTTATAAATGCCCTCGGCAGATAGCCTAGTACCTACCTATGAACCTAAGTCCCTCATTAGTCTAAACAAGAGAGTCAGGGAACTAGTCAAGCCTCTGAAAGCAGGCTTTGAGGTAAAAATAACCGCCAAAGCTAAGGATAACCATAGGATATTTTTCAGTTATGTCCACAATCATAAGGGCAACACCCAACAATCTGTGGAATTAGTTATAGATGGCATCACCGATACCCAACCAGAAGATATCGAAAATCTGCTGGCTGATAGAATTTTAAATCTCACCTCCCCATCACCCACAGTTCACCTTCAACAAATACCCTCCACAACCCCACAGCCAATTATCACCAAAGAATAGATGGCACAGTGTGCTCTATGGCTTCAATGAGGCCTGATGATATACCAAGTTGTCTTTTAAACAGCTTAAATTAGGACTTACGAGGCCCATTAGGATCTCTATTTAATCACAGCCTCCGGACTGACTTTGTCCCAGTAGAGTGGAGGACAGTAACAGTAAACCCTCTGCATAAAGGGGACCACCTACTGACCAGGGAAATTACAGACCCATAAGTTTGACTAGTCTTGTGTGTAAGTTGATAAAAAGAACAATCCTAGACCCAATAAGTAATGAAGTAGGAAACTGCAAACACTGGACCTGACTATATTTGGCTTTGTCGAGGGCAGATCATACCTACTGAATCTGATGAATTTCTCTGAGAAAGACACTAAGGTAATGGATGAGGGTAAAACAATATGTACCACTTACCTGGACCTGGCCAAGGCATTTAACACAATCCCCGCTTTGGTGTTATAAACTCAAAAAATTGGCCATAAATCCCTATGTCACCAGATGGATAACAACTGGTTCACGGACAGGACACGTGGTTAAAGTGGGTGAATCCAGATCAAGCAAGAGACCAGTTACAAGTGGTGTGCCACAGGGATCAGTGCTGGGACCATTCTTATTCAGAATTTAGTTCCCTGAAGTCGAGGCTAATGTGGAAGGCCTCTGGATGACAAAGTCTGATAACTGCAAGCTGGGGGCAATCACTGAATCCCTGAATGATCTAGATATCCTTCAGGAGGGTCTAGATTAGACAAATTTATTGGTACCAGAACCATGGCCTTAAACTAAATGCGAAAAAATGCATTGTCCGAACACTTTGGGAAGTCAAATACTCCTTCAAATTAACAACATCAATAGCACACTCCTAAGAGTAAACTCAGAGATGAGAGATCTAGGTACACAGATATAATAACCTGAACTTTGCCATGTGTCCACGGTGATGATAAAGTCCTATGTGGTACAGCTTATAAGTAAAGGTATGGCTTCCAGATCCAAAAGTCCCACTGTACTCAACCCTCATTAGACCAGTAATCAACTACAGTGCGTTATTTGGCTTGTACTGACTAGAGACCACTTAGGAGAAGGATTTATGAGCATTTGTACAAGGGTTCTAGAGGAAAGGAATCAAATGCTTTTTATAGACACACTTTACTAGAGCAAGTGTTAGTCGTTCCCCGTGGAGGGAGCTGGGAGTCCAGGGTGTAATACAGGAACTATTTTGGAAGTTGAAGTTAAACGCGGGTAGAGACCCCCTGGTCTCAATGACCATATTAGTATTAACAGTGTTTTAAAACTCAGGGCTGCTAAATTGTAAAATGTATATCTTTATTTATTTACTAAATATTTTGCTGTTTAGTATTGTATTTATTGTTCTGAATGATGTATTTTATATATGTATTTTTCCTATTTTTATTTAATAGGATATTTATTGTTCTAGTAGGGTTTTGACATTGATTTTATGAACTGGATTTTAAGGTTTAAACCAAGTACACCTCTATTTTAGAGTGGATGTAACATGCATTTTCTGAATACTAGAGCTGCAGTTCATCTTCATTATGCTTTTAATTAGGTTATTCCATGGTAATTAATTGATGATATACACACTTAATTGATTTATGGATGTGATAGGTTGTGCTGCATTATTTAAATGTACTGGATGGGGATGCTTCTTTTATTCTGAAGAAGCCTAGTATTTTACTGGGTGAAAGAATGCTAAACTGATTTTTGTTTGTGAAATTCTGCTATTACTGTGTTGGTGAACATTAAAGGCTATTTTTTCCTTGGATCTGCTGTCCTGATTGGCTTGGGGGAGATGTGGTTACATGTACTTGACTAGGCACTTACAGCAGCTGGAGCGACCTCAGAGGTTCCTTGCAAAGAAAATACAGGGTGTAAACAAGATGTCCTATGCGTATAAACTGAAAGCTCTATCCCTTTACTCTGTCTCTTACCGACTATTAAGGGGTGTAACATATGCCTGACCTACAAGGCACTCTCAAATCCAGACCTGAACAAGCTGCTGCACACCCACATGTCAAACAGCATGAGGGTCACTCAGTCCGTGGATCTAAACTTAGTCAACTAATCAAACAAAACGTGCTGGAGAGACAGATTTGTCTCCGAGATGGTCCCTTCTTTGGAACAAGCTTCCTGTTCACATTATGCAGAGCCCTTTCCTGGGCCTCTTCAAACGCACTTTGAATCAATGAATGGGGAATTACAAATTCACACCTGGGGTAGCACCTATGCCCCTTATGGACAAGGGCAACTCTAACATACTCGAAGCACAGGCATAAACCCATGAATCCTCTTGCCCCTGGGAGCCATATATTGGGTAAAATTGGATTATATTGGCTTGGCTTGTAAGGGCTGTTAAGCTGATATCTTAGTAGTCTCCTGTGAACCTTTAGGTCTTTAGATTTCTTTTCACCTCTGTCTAAAGTACTAAAATATGTATAAAATTGCAATTACTCAGAATTTTCACTGAAAACGGTGTTTTCTCCCCATGGTTTCTGTGCTCAGCTGTTGAAACAAAAAGTACAATCTACCATTACCTTAGTCAGCAGCCCAAAGACTGAACTTATTTATAACTTTTATACTAAGCTAATTGTTGTTGCTGTCAGCAAAGACTTGGTGCCATGTATAGAGCCAAACCATGTCTGACAGACAATGCTAGAAAGACTGTACTATACTATATCATGAAGACCAAAAATTCTTAAACTAAACCTTAATTATCTCTTATTGATTGAACTCATCATGACATTCAAAATAAATTTAAAATCAGTGCATTTTTTTCTTTTTTTCATCAATGTGAACACACATCGTAACATTTCAAAACATTGCTATGGTTTCACTAAGAGACATGAATACTATATCAGTTTGTCTTCTCCCTGCCTTCTTGTATGGTTCTCAAATTTTAATTGATCTCAAATACACACCCATTTTTTTTTTTACTAGAGGAGTGTTAAAGTGACATTTGCTGCTAACCTTCTACAAAATTCTCCCACTATTGTGTTGCTCTTAAACAGTTACACTGACCTGAGCTACCTAACCTTATCAGGGCTTCTGACATCTCATAACCTGATCTTCAAAGTTGAAAACTGCCCAACATTAAATAACTTCTGTTATTACTCTCCTAGCAGATCTCTGCACTGTACAGAACAGCAGCTGCTTACTAGTAAGTAAATAAAGCAACAGTTCAAGGCTTTCCCTACTAAGTATCAGGTCTATATTATATATTCGAACTTTCAAAATGTCGAATACCATATGTTCAAGACTATATGGTCGATATTTGAAAGTTCTAATATATAATAAATAAAAAAAGAAAAGAAAAACATACCTTAACAGTGCGAGCAGTGGGGGCAAGCCCCCCTGCACCACCCACACCCCCCTACTTAAATATACCAACTCCGAGACCACACTTCAGTGCTGAAAAGGGAAATTCTCCCATTCTGCATCGTACGGCACCGTTAAAGTCAGCCTTCGAACACTTGAAATGTCGATCATATGGTTTCAACCATATGACCGACATTTCAATCATTCGTTTATTTGACATAGACCCTAAGTATCAGCACTCGAATTCCATCCCCCTCACTCTGAAACAAGTCGATAACCTAGAATCTCTTAACCTGCAATTAAAATGACACCTAATGAACATTTGGCTATGCTCATGCTCGGCACTGGGCTAATTACTCTCTCTCCAGCTTAGGTTTTCCACTTCTCGAAATATATTGCAGATATGTATCAACAGTAATTTTGAAGTGTTCACCTCGTATACTTTCACTGTCATTCTGAAGTCGTCCTCTTCCCAAATACTTTCCTTTTCATGGTATTACCTCCTTCCTTTTGACATTTAATCCATTAGCTCGAACCCTGCATTCCTTTCAGCTTTTCTCTATTTTTACTACATTTCCTTCCATATTTTGACACGTATCTTGGTTCAAAGCTTGCCCTCCTGTTAGCCTTTCCCCTCCTCTAACTTTTCAGCTAGCTGTTAAAATTTGCTATGCATGTCTGTTGCTTGTTTTCTGGAAATATTAACATGGTTTGAACATTTTGTGTGTCATGGGATATATTTCACATTTTCCTGTTTTATCTTGTTCTTCTGCACACTTTTGCATATTTTGTCATTGTTAATAGAACTATGTATCCATATCTTTTTACATGCATGCATTGTTAACTTCTTGTGTGTGTGTGTGTGTGTGTGTGTGTGTGTGTGTGTGTATATATATATATATATATATATATATATATATATATATACTTTTCTTATGGAGATTTTGTCCCCGGACCTCTGCTGAAAAAGGGGTACTTTTTGCCCAGTCAGAGTTTTCTGGTAAACACAGGCAGATAAATAGTGGCTGCAAGAATAGAATGAACTTTTAACATGTTCGTTCCAAATGTTACAGTAGTGATCATAACAGAATGCGCTGCAGTTTGCATTGTTTGAAAGAAATCAAGGCAGTATGATTGTCTCCATTTCTGGTGCTTACCCAATACCTTAATTGTGTTTCTACATATTCAGAGAATGTAGTCTTTCCACCTATTTTTTGATTTAGAGATGACTGGAATTAAGTTAGCTTGGTTTAAAAAAAAATAATGACAATCTTGGTCATGAAAGAAAGATCAGTGTGGTTTAAAGATATTGCAGGGACAGCCTTAGGCATGAAAGAGGTGATAGTTAAGGCCACCCTATTCTGGTGAAGTTTGGTGTAAGATTTGGTGGCTATTAGTACTTGCAATTCAGATATTCTCCTAGCTTAATAACAGACGCACAAAAGATGTCTTCTTTTCTATTTTTGTGATTCTTGTGTAAAGGGCCCGGCCAGGGAAATTTTTAGTCACCATTCTGGGGGGGGGGGTATATTTCTATTAGAAGATATGATGCTGGCAATTATGTGGTGACAAGCTATACAATAGTTTTATTAATCTTTCTAGTGGGTTCAACATAACAGCAGTTAGCACTACAACAAAACTCTTCATAGTTTATCATAAAACAGGCATCAGTAGCAGACTGTCTCTTGTTCTCTTCGCAGTACAGTATGACAGGCTTACATTTCAGTAAAATTTAGCCTCCAATTCTGCTAACTGAAAACTTGAAATGGCCAGCTTGTCATAATATTATTAGAGATGTACAGAATTCCATCTTTACCTCCCGATGAAAAAGAAAATAGTCCATATCATCAAATCCATAGCAACAGATGTGTCCTCCCTATCTCCTGTATCTCAGTCCACTTGTCATGGGCCTTCTATTTTATTGCTACAGCACCACCCTGTGATGCAAGACCTCATCCAGGTTTATTTGCGGTTAACCTCTTGATATTAGGTGCCAGGTTAGCTTGCCAGCAGGTAGGGGCCATGTCATTGGATGTTGATAACTGTTTTTCTGTATCTTTTTACAATTTTAAATTTATGGAATCACCGATTTTAAAAGTAAAAATGAATTATTATACATTCATCCTTGCCATAACCTGTTTTTCCCCATTTATGCACATGGAGTCGGGGTGTCACATCAACAGTGACAATCTACAGACAGTTTTCACACAGCTGATTGGGTTGCCCTAATTTTAATGAAAATGCAACCTTAACGTCAGGTGCCATGCCATGTAATTAATATGCTAGCTCTCTTCACTCACTGTTGTATATTAACAGGCTATGGCTACTTAGTGCCTGCCTACTGATCATCGTTTTGTTGGAGCAGTTTCGGGTCCCCAGTTTTTTTCTTGCAAGTGTATTGAAAATACTGGCAGAGTACCAGATGAGTCTGTGAGCGGTGTTGAGGGAATTGCATTGTCCTCCGCTACAGACCACATTTTTTGTAGTGGCAATGTGATTTTAAGGAGGTTCAGTAAGGAGTAGCAAATGTTCCTTCTGTCATGGTACCATACATCTGTTCTTGCTGACATGAAATGCACACTGTCAATTATTTGGGGTTGGGCTTGGGAGAGGCAGATTCTATATAAAAGTAAAGAACAAAATAACTTGCTTACAGTTACATGATTATTATAGCTTGTTGGGGAGGATCATTTTGTGAGAAAAAAGCTAAGTACATTAGTGTTACAGCTGTCTTTCTTCACTTGATCAGTCTGAAGTATTTAAGGCATACACAGTCCTAAATTACTGATTTGGGGTGTAGGAGTAGTGTGTTATGCTTTGTACAAAAGCAAATGACACTTAATCACAGTTAAATAATTCTCTATGGAAATTGTCAAATAGAATTGGCATTATCTGTGTGGGACAAGCAAGTTGAAATACATTAAGGTGGCCATACCACGTTCACATAATCATATTTTTGCAGCTATAGTATGCATAGTCATAAAGTGATTATTTTGGTGGGTAGACAGGATGTGTGTGAAATAGACTGTTAGGCAGCACAAACTTTTATTGGTCATAGCTCATCAGAGAGGTGGTGCATGTGTCTGACAGCCAAGTTGAAATATATTACTCTGGCTGTTATTACATTTTTCATTCGTGATTATTGTTAGAAACAGTGGTGTACCCAATCAGCAAGTGATGGGATATTATTACACTTAACCTGTAATCAATTTATCTGATTAATTGTGATAGGTGATATTATAGTTAAGTCATCAGTGTGTATTATCAGAGCACTAAATTGCATGTGTCTGAGAACAAGTTGAAATGCATTGCTGTGACAGTCATTTCTTTTACCTATTGATCGAGGGGCACACAGTATATTGGCAGTGTTGGCATTGACAGTTGCATACCATTGATATTCTTTGTGTTTCACTGTTGCAGTCCTGACTTGTGGGATTTCCTGCCATGAATGCCCTTGGCCAGCCCATCTACCAGCAAAATTCTTTCCTCCTCCTAAGGCTGACAGACGCCCTATCCAAGGTCAGTACGCTTGGGTATATAGGGAGCCAGCCTATATCATGAAGTCAGTGTTTTCTTGTTTTCTGAGCATGAAGCATTGTTTCAGTACATTGGTTGGTCCACACCAGAGAGAAGTTGCCGGAAAGATAAGTATCCTGTTGGGTAACTCCTTTATTTTGCTTTAAACTCATTGTCAGATAAAGGAAATAGTTTTCTCCACAGTGGTTAGCAAATCCCACACAGAGACTTCCACTCGCTTTGTGTTGCCTCCTTTAGCCCAGATCACGACATCCATGGTTGCAACTTTTGTGCTCGCTTTAACTCCAAGGCAGTCAGATGTAGGGTCAATATTTAAGCTAGATTCCTTAGTCTTGCATCTTCTCATCAGCATCCAATGTCTTCTGTCACTCGTATGGAGGTTGAGCAGTCTAGGAGTAAGAGGGGGAAAAAGAAAGGAGACCCAAGCTTAGGCCCTCTGAAGATGACCAGTTCCCACCGGTCTCCCTTTAGGCTTATAATTGTTGAAGGCAAAGTGCTTTTGCAGCCCCCTTCTCTGTCTGAGGTGGTGCTGCAGGCTTCTGTTGAGACCCACTATGTCATCTGGTCCCTCTACTTCTGCCTGTGCTTTCAGCTTGTTGTTTGGGTCCAGGGCTGCTCAGCAGACCTCTGCTTGCAAAGAACTCTCTCTTCACAGTGATGCTTCTTTGTGGCTGTCTTCCAGAGAGACAGGAGTCAGGATGTTCAACGTCCCTAGGCCTAAGGCTAAAGTGATTCCTAACAGAAGTAGTGCTGCAGGGCCTTCGCCTAGGCCTACCATCTCCCTTTCTCAACGGTACCAACAGGTCTTAATTAGACTAGCAAAATACCTGATCTCCGTAGTTGGGTGATTTCCTGATGCAGGCCACACATCTGTCAAAGTTTCACAAATCTAAAGTTTACCCAAGACCTCCATTCCTCCCTGGGCTTCACGATAAATTTGCAAAAATCCAACAGTTTTCCAACCAACAGGATAGTCTTTGTGGGGTTACTCCTGGACTCTTCACTTCAAAAAGCCTTCCTTTCCCCAGACAAGGTCTCCTTTCTGATCCATTACTTTCAAAGAATCCAGCAGAATCCATCCATCTCAGCCAGACAGTTTCACTGAGTACTGGGATACATGGCATATTGCATCCTCATGGTTCCCCTTTCCAGGCTGCACATGAGGAAATTACAGTGGTACCTCAAAAATATATGTTGCCAGCACTCTGTCCTTGGTGGCTGAGGTACAGTTGATCTCTTGTTTCAAAGAAGAGTTTGCATTGTGGGTACAGGCTTTTGCCCAAAAGCAGGGCCTTCCATTCATATTCAATCCCCAGGATCAAACTGTCACCACAGATGCCTCAGAGATGGCCTCGGGTGCTCACTTTCAGCACTTCCCATCCCAAGAGAAGTGAGTGTCTCAGTTCAGGAATAAGCACATAAACTGTTTTTTTTCACATCCCCTGTTGAGACAATTTCTTAGGGGAGTCATTCTCATCAGACCACCCAGGAGGCAGTCCTACTCCTCCATGGGACCTTAACTTTGTTCTGGAAGAATTAACATTGCCTCCTTCCAAATGTGCAGCCTCAGCCCAACTGAAGTTTCTAATTTGGAAAACTGCCCTGCTGCTGGCTATTACTTCGGCCAGGAGGGTCTGTGAACTGCAGGCTCTCATGGTGGTGGAACCATTCCTTATCTTCCACCCAGACAGGGTTTTGCTCAGTACTTAACCCCTCCTTCATGATGCCCAAGGTAGTCAATGACACTTCTTCTAAATCAAGCCATTCACCTGCCCACATTCTTTCCCAACCCCCAAAACAAATGGGAAAGAATGCTTCATTCCTTAGATGTGCATAGGCAGCTGCACTACTATCTTGACAAAGTGAGCCTTGAGAAAATCTGACCAGCTCATTGTGACCTTTGCCCCTGTCTCTGAGGGAAAGCCAGCTTCTAAACAGAGTATCTCAAAATAGATCTCCCATTTTTCTATTTCTGTTATAGCTGTCATGGCAAGAAATCACCCGAGGCTGTCAGTTCATACTCCTCTAGGGCGACTGCCTCCTCTGTTGCCTTCTTGAAAGGAGTCCCTACTAAGGACATCCTGGAAGCTGCCACGTGGTCATCTGTGCATACTTTCACCAAACATTGCCACTTGGCAGCCTTTTCTTGGTCCAGAGCAGGATTTGCCATTGCAATCTTGCAGGGCATCCTCTCCTCTCCCTGATCTCCTTCCACCCTCTTTTCGGCTTTGGGAGTCTTCCCACAAGTCAGGACTGCAGCAGTGAAACATGAACATAGTACAGTTGTGTACACTTACCATAAATATAGATGTTTGAGTGTATTCACTGTTGCAGTCCTCTTTCCCTCCCTCTTTCTCCCTTAGCCTACTCAGGTAGTCTACTTACAATTTATTTTTTTAGCCAAGGGAAACCCTCTTAGCCTTTCTCCCTGTAGGGGTTCTCTTCATCGGTTCACTACTGCTCACTTGAGGTTCCTCCTGGTAGGGGACAAGAAAATGCTGATTTCATGTCATAGGCTGGCTCCCTGTATATATATATATATATATATATATATATATATATATATATATATATATATTCATATATGCACACACACATGCATACGCGGTGATGGTGCTGCGGTAGCGTTGTTGCCTCACAGTAAGACGCTGTCCGGTTCAGTTCTCAGCTAGAGCGTCTTCTGTGTGGAGACATGCGTGAATGGGTGTACTTTCGTTGAAGGTTGTGCGTCAGGCCTGGCAAGCCGGTACGTAAAAATCAACTGCCAATCATTAGCGGATAGGAGTTCCGCTGTCACCCGGAAAAAAAAAAATCATAAAATCCAAACATCGACTGATCAAAACACTGAACGTGATGATGTCCATAATTCAGCATTTCATATTATCAACATTACCCAACTTACCTCTTATGATTTCTTACTAACATTTTTCAGGGGGGCAAGTCCCTCTACACCCCCTGCTAATTATATATACAAACTCCAAGATCTCACTACAGTGAGGAAAAGGGTAAATTTCCCGACCCCCACTGTAGTGCGATCTCATCAAAACATCTAACCCACAACAGCAAATGCACACTAGCATCCACTAGTGTGGATTTGAACATTTATGAATCAACATTACAAAACCTTGGAACTGCGACATTCAACCTTCCAAGGTTCATGCAACTGCCTTGCGAGATTGTGATGGAAACATATGCTCGCGCACACGTGTGTGTTTATACACACAGACACACACACAAAAACATATACAATTAGCTTCATATTTTTTAGTGTTTTTCTCATATAGTCTAGGTTTAAATTCAGCAAAACTTCTAATGCTCCTGGCTTTCCTGTAAAAAAAAAAAAAATATGGGGCTTTGCCTAAGATGTTAATCAGATAAGGGTTTCCTGTGACAATGGCCCAGTTTTCTTAAATAACATTTTTGACACTGTGATGATCCAGAGTCTGTCATGATGCAGCTATTTTTGTAGCAGTTGTTCTCCGTGGAATTTCTTAATATTCTCCTAATTTGGAGGTTGAGTGAAGGTGATTCTATTCTTTTTAGTTCTGTAGTGGGTTCCAGGATGTTTTTTAGCATCTGACTTTCATAGCCTCTCTCAAGGAAATCATTCTCTAAATTATTCAGGTTTCTCAGGAAAGGGTTCCATCTCTGTGGTAATTATAGCTAATCTATATCCCGTGGGACTTCACTACATTATACTTTGTTTTAAGACTTCAACATTTTACTGGCTCTTGCTGCTTGTTTTCCTGGGAAAGGTGCACAATTTTCGGCTTGACCATTAAACAAACTGCTGGTCCCTATGGTCTTTCCTTCCAGCTGCAAAAGGAAAAAGTTAAGCAAATAACCTTTGCCACCTTACCAGGCTAGCAGTTTGCCTCGTATGCAGTTGGGTGACTCTGCTATGGTCATGGCTTGTAACTCAGACCACTCTTCTTTTACCCTGGATCCTTTTAGTGCAGCACCTACAGCCACTATGGATTGAGGGTTAGCCAGGTCCTTTGGGTCCCTTCAGTGTGCAAGGGTAATGCCCCTCATGTCAATCCTGTTAGAGGGAACAGAGAAGACTTCTCGGTTTAGTCAGAATGTTGTGCAAATCCCTGAGGAAGCTACTGTTGCCATTACTAACTGTTCTGCCCATTTTTCCTGTTGAGAAGAAACCGAAAACTAAAGATGCAGCTCTACACCTTTTGAAATGTCCTTGGATACGAGTAGTTTTTGGGTCTGGCTTAGGGTTTAATTGAGATTGTTGGTCCTCCTTTTAAAGTAGTTTCTTGTAAAAGAAAGATGCTTCTTTTCGTGAAGAAATTCAAGATTCTGAATCTGAACAGGAAGATGAAAGGACAGATACAGTTTTTTTTCCCTCAGTTGTCTGATTTAGACTCAGAGGAGGCACAGTTTCCGATTCTCCCTGTCGGGGGTTATTTTTCTCTGCGACTACTTCCAGAATGTGCCAGTGTTTTCAGTGGGAGAAGGCTGAGGTTTCTCAGTCCTTCAGAAAATGCTGCCCTGTTACAGAAGGAATTTTCAGAACCTGCACCTGTTTCTCCAGTTCTGTAAACTCTGAAGGGTGTGTCACTGCCTGGAATTTTCCTGATAGCCTGCTGCACCTGAAAAAGCAGCTAGAATATATACATTTCCTCAGTCTTTAAAGGTTTTATATACTCCTCCCAAACTTGACCCAGCAGCTATATTTTTAGTTAATCCTCCTAATCTGTCTGACAATGATGGAAATATTATTGAAAAGTATTGGGGGAGTGTATGGTTCTGCAGCTTTGATTTTTCAGAATTTTGAATTGTCAGGCTCGTATGTTAAATTTATTCTGATTAATTGTGAAAGTATGAGGAATGTTTTGTTTGCAATTTCTTCCTGAGAGGGAAAATCTGCTTTGAATAATTTGTTTCTTCTAGTTTACAGGTAACACACAACTCATGATTTATAGTGTCCATGACTCTGTTAATACTACTGAGCTATACCACTGGTACCGTTTTGTGGAGGTTTACCTGGCTGCATTCTAAGAGCCTCACAGATTGTGGAAAATAAGATTTTAAATTCTTATTTGGCTAGAGGTTAGGTTTTGGTTCCTCTGCTGCAGAGATTATCAAAACGTGTGATGAAAGGCTTGAGTTGATACTGGGAATCTAAGATTTTTCAGTCCCCCTTCTCCAAATTTTTTAAGAGATTCTGTAACCCTTCATCCAGTTTCAGCAAAAAAAAAAAAACTAAGCAGTCCACCAAAATATGTGTAAAAAGATGTTTAAGAACAAATGGTAGGGGTTACAGGGTATTCACATTTTTTCCATATTTAGGCAACTTGTTTATCTTTGCAGAGGCTCTCTCAAAATGCCAGCAATCTCTCACTGGGATGAGAGATCTCTTATACAAGCAGGGATTCCACGAGAATATTCAAAAGTCTTTTTTTAACCCCTTCACACACAATTGTGTTCCTGTGGTTAGCTAGAGACCTCAGTTCAAAGAGCTTTTTTTCCATAGCAAAAAAATAGGTCTATATCTAGATCTATTTCTAAGGGTTTTCCCCTCAGACTTCAGTCACTGCGAGAGAATACCTCAGGATTTTGGGTCTCGTGGCATCAATGATCCTCATGATTCCCTTGGCAAGACTCCACTTAAGAAAGCTACAGTGATATCTGAAGTCTGATCACATCGTCAACATTGTGTCTTTTTAAGTCCTATTGCTTGGATTTATCAGAAGAGAAATCACTTGGTGGAGACAGTAGATTTCCCTAAACCCAGTTCTCCCTGCTCCAGAGCAGTCAGTCACCACAGATGCCTCAAACTTTGTTTGGGGAGCAGTTTCAGGAGGGATAAAAGTGCAAGATGTGTGGGACACCAAGGCCAGACACAAGCATACAAGTATAAATGAGATGCATGACCTGATCAAGACACTCAGCTCTCTGATATTTGATCCTATGGACCTTTTCAAGTTGTCACACACAGTAACAGTCATGTAGTACATCAACAAGTAAGGGGGAACCAAGTCATACCCCCTTTACAGACTAGCCATGTTAGCTTGGGATATTAGCTTCACAGCACAGTCTCACTCTTCAGGCATCCTGTGTTACATCCAAGCAAAATTTTGAGGCAAACAAGCTGAGCAGAACAAGGGCATACCCTCATGAATGGAAACTAGATCCCCACTTGGACCATCTTTTGAGGAGTTCCTCAAATAGACCTATTTGCCTCCTGTCTAAACACTCAAGCCGACAGGATTCTGCTCCAGAACTCCATGCAAGAAGGCTTGGGAGTCAGATGCCTTTTCCTTATTGGACAAGTGTTCCCCTATGGTTTTTCACCATTCCCCACTGATATCCAGGTTATATCATACGATTCAGAAAGAATCCCTCAGGATCATTGTGGCAAATCTCTTCTGGCCCTAGGCAAACATGGTTCTCCCTTCTTTTGGAAATGGCCAGGGGCAATTACCACAAACTTCCTCACAGAATGGATCTACTTACACAAGATCAGGGGTGTTTGATATATCCTGACCACAATCAACTTCTACTGACTGCTTGGATGACAGGGTCTTAATTCTGTTTAGGCACCTATTTACTGAGGACTTGCAGCATGTACTAGTAGAGGCAAGAAAGCCTACTACTAGAGAATCCTATATTAGCAAATAGAAGAGGTTTTCTAGTTGGTGCCAGCAACGTTATCAGCATTCATTCAGGGATGATCGTTCTCTGCTTTGACAGTGTTTGTGTGAGTTACTATGCTATGACCAATCTTACTTCTACATCAAGGTTCATTTATCTGCCATTTCAGCAAGCCTGCCCATGGGTCCTCCTTTTTAATTCATTCTCATGTCAAAATGTTTTTGGAAGGGGTTTTGCATAAGAGATCTAGAAGAAAACTGGCCACTCTTCCTTATGATCTTAATTTTTTGTTAGAAGACCTAAAACCTGGTTCATTTGAACTATCTAATGTGGCTGGCCTGAGATCCTTAAGATGTTAAACTGTTTTAGTGATTGGTATGGCCTCTGTAAGAAGAGTATCTGAGTTGCAAGCTCTTATGGTGAATCATCCCAATCTCATTTTCCACAGAGGGTTTTTTGGCAACTAATCCTTCTCTTATGCTTAAAGTTGTGTCTTAGTTTACTTTAAGCCAAACATCCATTTCACCGTTTTCTTTCCTGAACCGAAAAATGAGGGGGAGAATGGCTAATTTGTAGCTTGTATTTCCACAGACAACTTTGGTACTGTCTTGACAGAACTAAATATTTTAGATCTTTGAATCAGTTGTCCATTTCTTGCAAGGGGAAGAAGGGACAACCTTTGTCAAGAAACTGTTTCCAAATGGTTGTCTGAGGCTATTACCTTTAGTTGTACTCACTACTACAAAACTGTTCCAAGTAGGGTCAAAGCCCACTCTACTAGAGCCTTGGCTTCATCTATGGCTTTTTAGAAAGGAATGGATTCTAGAAGTGTTCTAGAAGCAGCAACTTGGTCCTCTATACATACTTTTTCAAGGCATTACAAGCTTGAGTCCTTCTCCAGGTCTAAATCAAGCTCCTGGACGCTTCCCTTTCCGCCTTCCCAAGGTAGTAAGTTAGGGTAATCTCTTAAGTATAGCCAAGGCTACTGCAGCAGTGATCAATATGATAAACATAGTATAGTTGTGCAAGTACATATTCTGTAGCAATGTTTGTTCGAATGATGACTGCTGCAGTAGCAGCTTTCTCCCTCAATCCCCCATGTTTTTTTGGTTTGTTGTTTATGCCGGGGTGTGAATACTTATTTTTTGTTGTTCCTAGGATTGCCCTTTTAGGGCTCAGCCTCTCTCTCGTTCTCTGTTGGTATGAAAGTTCTGTAAGGTTGGTGCCTAAAACTGTCTTTTAGTCCGCTCAGCTCAAGTTGACTGTTGGGCAGGAGGAAGGTGCCTTGAAGTTTTGGAAGCTGGCCAGCTGTTATATCCTTGGCAGGATATAACCCATATAGCTAAGGGTACTGCAGAAGTTATCATTCAAACATAATCTGTTATGGTAAGTTTACTTGCGCAACTATACTATATTCTTCATAAAGATTCAGATGAACTTTCAGTCTAGGAACCCATCTTGTATACAAAGTGTGAGGTTGCCACTCCCACTGAGGACATGAGCTGGAAACCTGGCTGTAAAGAGAAATGCCACCTGCACTGACCTCACTTCTTTTATGCTGCCGAAGCCAGTGGTCATGTCTCATCTGAATTTGTGGGTTGCTTTCAGACAACTCTGAAACTGTGGTAAATGACCATTGTGGCAGTTGCATTTAACTGTTTGTATTGTTCTTGTTGCTTAGTACTTAACTCTAATAATTTGTTCTTTTTCTTTTTTAAGGGGTAGATGTAGTTGTCACCTGAAAAAATCCCCAACAAATGAGCACATGGGTGACAGATTACCTCATCACCATTTGTGATGTTTATGCTTCTCAAAAAGTCAAAATGTAAATAGTTGATATTGTAAGACTTAGTAAGAAGACCCTCTTGAGGAGAACCACTAATCGTAGGGTTTTCTTGAAGAAAGTCTGTGCTTCTGGAACAATGAACATCTGCCCCTCTCCTAGCAGACAGTTCTTTGGATATCTCTGAGTTCAAGAGAAACTTGGGACATTATAAATAGAATAGTATTATCCTAATAAGGAAGGTTTTTGTTCAGAATTAATAGGTGAAGAGTGTTGGCCTTAGCAACCCAGTTTAGGCCTGACATTTTTAGACCCTTTAATGACCAGCCCTAAACCAGCTCATTATCGCAGCAGTATTTCCTGCTTCACTAGCACTGGAGTGGTGGTGATGCTTAAGAGCCAGGTTTCAAGTACTGTGTTAATGCATTGTGCCATGTGCATGCCGAGAGTTTTTGTCTTCCACAGGAAGTCAATCAAAAGTGTCTGTCTCTCCTCAGCAGCAGCAGGTAGTAGAAATTCCATGCTTTAGTAGGTTTGTGTTACTATAGGCCCAAGACAGGTGCTCACAGTTCAGATGGCCGCCACCGTTCTTCAGCAAATTAATTGTGTAAATATTTTACAAACCAATATCTTACATCTTTGAATGTGGTTGTGCATGGGTAGTCATGCAGAAGATAAAGACTGAACATCTCCTCTGGAATGTCCTCAGACTCTAGTTTTATAGAGGAGGATCTAACCTTTTTAACCTGATCCGCTGTCTAATGGATTATGATACAGACAAGAGACAATATCTAATCAGACTCCTCAAAAGACACCTACTTTGAAATGCAGTCTTGCAAAGGAGAATTTGCATTTGAGGTGAAGGAGTGTTTAGCTACCCAGAAGAGATAGGTTCATAGGTAGGTACTAGGCTAAAGGCCCTAGGGCGTATATAAGCCTAGCCAAAAAGGTACCTTGGCTTTCGCCACCCAAGAAAATTATTTTCCTGTACCCCTGTCAAGCAGAGCCACAGAGGTGATTCCCGGGGTAAATTTCCTATTTCCCATCCAAACATCAAGATTTTTCTTGGAGTGCTAATGAGGAGGTTTGTTTGATATAGATAGGTAGTTTGTTCCAGAGTATGGGAAGTCTCTGGGACAGGAATCTATCCCTCTAGCATGTTATGTTTATTGTGGTGACAAGGTTTAGGTCCCTAGAGCGTGTAGCTCGGAGGGATTGGGATTTCTTTGTGGAGCATGTCCAACAGCTCTGGGTTTGACATAGCTTTTATGTTAGGCAGGTCATCTCTGAATAGGTGATATGAAACGGAGTAAAGCTGGAGCTTTTTTAGATGGTCTGCGTAGGGCATCTCTTTGAGGCTGGTAATCCTCTTTGTGAGCTATTTCTGCGGCCTTTCCAGTTGTAGATGTCTTGTGAGGTACATACCAAAAGGGGAACTGTACTCTATAATGAGTCTGAGTGATGAGTAGAGGGGAACAATGACCTCTTTTTTTTCCTGGATGAGAAACCTTTTGTAATGAGGTGTGCCACGTAGGATTTTCCTGACTACTCTCCACCTGTGTCCCAAGGTCTCTTATCACACTTTCGGTGTTAAGTAGACTACCACCTATGTGGCAACTCATGGGTACAGAGTTTTTACCAAAGGGGATGACAATGCACTGTTTGGCATTGAGCTTGAGGCCATGGCTTTGACACCAGGCATCTGTCTCAGTGAGGCCCTTTTGTAGGATGTGCACATTGTTAGGAGTTTTAATTACTGCTCCTAGTTTGCAGTCATCTGCGAACTTTGTTAGCCAAAGACCTTGTGTGTTGGTCTGTACTTCAGAAAAGTAGATACCAAACAGGAGAGGACCCAGAACTGAACCCTTTGGTACTCCACTTGTCACTGGTCTGAAGTTAGATTTGGAGTCTGCTACTTTCACAGTGTGGGTTCTGTCAGTGAGCCAGTTGGCAAACCATCTTATGACATAGAGATTTATACCTAGTTTAGTGAGTTTATCTATAATTCTAGAATGGGGGGATGGTGTCAAAAGCCTTGGTGAGATCTTGATAGGCTATGTGAACAAACCTCATCCTCATCTTTGGCTTTGGTGACTGTTTCAACAAAGTTGTTCAGGTTTAGGAGACATGATATGCCTTTTACAAACCCGAACTGGGTAGGGTCCAGAGTTTGGAGATTACCATTGTCTTTGTTTATAAGTTCCATGATGATAAGTTCCATGGCCTTGCAGACCAGGCTCATTAGGCTAATGGGGCGGTAGTTCCCTGGGTCTGTGGTGGCCCCCCCTTTGTGGAGTGGGATAACCGTCAATGTGTTCCATTCAGTGGGCACAAAGCCTGAGGTGAGGCTATGATTAACATGGTGCTTAGGTGGGTTGCCAGTTCATTCTGTAGTTCATGATGCAGGTACTTTTGGGGATAACCTTTCAAATATACAGTCTCTTTTCATATCCTCTGCCGCACTTGACATATCAAGCCTTCCTGAGTTTCATTGGCCTGTTTGGTCCTCTTGGGGCAAGAGCCTTATAACCTAGTCATACCCCTCAAGGCAAGGGTCTGTCAAGCATTAGGACTGATGCTGCCATCTGTAGTGAAAGTCAAGGGGGTGGGTTCTCCTAAAGTCCTGTGATTTTCACCACACTTGCATAGTTGATGCTGCTTCTGGAACTGGGGAGAGTAAGAGAGTCATAGATTATTACTAGGCTAATTGCCCTCATGGATCATTTTAAGCCTAGCCAGTTACCCTCTGTGAGAATCAAACACTGCACCTTGTGTTTCTAAGGTAAACACCTTAACCATTATGGCAACCTCCCACCCTTGCATGTGCATTGTGTCACTTATTTCTGTGAGTAAAGTTTTGTGTGTGTACACACACACACACACACACACACACACACACACACACACACACACACACACACACACACATACACACTGTGGCAAAGATCTCCATTTGCAGTCCAGTGTCCACAAACTGTTTCAGTGGAGTTGGAATTCACAAGCATACTTCCCTTCCCTGATAGAGCCATGCAGGCTTCAGCCCCTTCATTCATCTCATGTCTCCTCCCCACATTCAGCTCCACCATCGCTGGAGCTTATAATAGATCCTGGTGTATCAAGGAGTCTGTCCCTCTGTACTACAGCATCATTGCTGTGTATGCAGCTTCTGAGGATGTGTTTTGGTAATACTTTGTTGAAGTCAGATTGTCAACCCCTGCACCCTGAAACCTTAACAGCACCTGCATATAAATGCTATAGCAGGCACAAGGGTTATTTTCTTGGATGTTTCTTCAGTGGACTAAACTGGCAAGAAATCTGAACACACTTTAAAACTGAGAGGAAGAAGAGAGTCCCAGGTAGGCTTGATTAAAAAAAAAAAAAAAAAAGTTGGAGGTCATGTACCTCTGCCACCATGGGCATCTAAGCCATGAATTAAACACTTTTTAAACATTTAACACTTGTCCTACAGCTAGGGGAACATTCTGAAGTAGAGTGAAGGCATTGTTCATTTGAAGGAAAAGGTTGTGCTGGTTTTCAGAAGAGCAGGAGAGGTGAGCAAGCAGTCGTGTAAGTGTGGCTGTGTACAGAGTGTCATTTCCATGGTAGTGGAACGAGGAGCAATGATCAGGAGGCATGCATGGCTTAAGATACAGAAGTTACCAGGTTGTGAAAGTACAGTTATTGAGTGCACCCTTAGCCAAAGATAATTCTATTTGCTTTTTTTCTCAGTTTTTCAAGGTACTTGAGGAGAAAGAGAAAATCAATTACAGTAGACTCTCTTATCCGGTCTCGCTGGGACCAGACCTTTGGTTGGATAAATGTATGGCTGGTTAATCAGAAAAAGCATACAAAAATAACATTTATAGGTTATAAATCAGCTAGAATACTAGGATTTATGTTAGTATGCATTTTTCTAATGAATATGAAGTCTAAAACTCAAACGTCTGTCATTATTTAGCCCAGAGGAGGTAGACGTGGTGGTGTTCTCTGTTATCTTTTGCTAGGGCTATGGCAGAAATTTGATGGCTGGTTAAAGAGGATGTTGGATAAGAGGGTGTCTTCTAAAGTCAGTCTAAACAGATCTTGCAACCTCCATTGCCTAGTTGTTACAGGAAGTACCTCACTAAGTATTTTTTTTTTGTAGAAAACTAACTTGGCCAGTATAAATGAAAAGGCAATACATTTAAAAGAAACAAGGGGCCAAACCAACCAGTGTAGAAATTAGGGAGTGAGCCCTCTTCTACCAGTATTGGAGCGTCCCAGCAGAGAATCTACCTGCGTCATTGAGGTGGAGTCATCTACTTTTGGTAGAAATGGTTCCTTCTCACTTCAGATGGATATCTAAGGGAAATTGTAGCAAACTATATCCTGGTTTAGCAGCTACCTCTCAGGCCGGCACCAATCTGTCAAATGGCTATCTGCTGTCTCCCCCTTTCTCCCCATCAAAACTGGTGTCCCACAAGGTTCCATCCTTGGACCTCTCCTCTTTAACATCTTTACCAATGAGCTCCACAAATCCTGTCCCCCAGTCATCCCTCATACAGTACACAGACGACTCTACCATCATATCCATAGTTAACCCAACTGATCTTCTAACCCTCACACAAACATCATTCAACCTCACAGAAACCTGGTTAACAAGACACCATCTCATACTCAACCCCCCAAAAAAACAACACTTCTTTCTCTTCCAAAATCACTTTACCCTCTTAAATCTTCTTTCACCATCTCTTCTCTCAACAACACTGTGATAGTTCCAGAAAACCATACTAAGTTTCTCTGAGTAATCATAGATGACCAGCTGAAATTCGACCTTCACATTCATCAATGCATTAACAAAACCCATCAAAAGCTTGGCCTCGTATACAGAAACAAAAAAATTCCTCACCCCAGAATCTAGAATAACACTAGCCAATGCCTACCTCCTTCCCAACCTCGTCTATAGCTCTCATTTTTTACTAACCTAAAGTCTACTCTACCCTTTTCTCCAGGCTTGAATCCACCTATAACAAAATGGCCAGATTTGCCTCCAATTTCCCAGCCAAAACTCACCTCTATCTGGCCTTCAAGTCATTTAACTGGCTTAAATTTTTTAATCACCTTAAACTTACCCAGCTACTCATAATCCACTCCATTATCAATAAACCCTCCTCCTGCTCAAGTATTTCCTCCGTAGTCTCACTATATACTCCCACCCGACCTCTTAGGAGCTCTGACCAATGCCTGCTTCAACACCACAAACCCAACAAATCTGCTGGATAGAACTTATACAGCTACTCTCCTGCCCGCCTTTGGAGCAAGCTTCCCTTGACTCTAAGCAGCATACCCCAGATCCACAATTTTAAGAATTCACTCAAACAATACCTAATCCACCACAAGACATGCCCCTGTAATCTTCCCCCCTGAACCTTGTCCCAAGCAGCTTTCGTAGAAAGTGTTTTATGGCTTCTTTTTTAAAGTGTCATACTATTCTTACGTGTTTTCTAAAGAGTCACTCTATAAATTTACCTTTGTTGCATCACTGTATCAAATGTGATTTAATTGTATGTACTGTGTCAAATGTGATTTACCTATAATTGTATGCACTTCCTAGCAATATTATAGTTTATATATTTGGAGCGTTTCTCCTTGGGTCTCCCCTGAAAATGGCCCTCTGGCTCAGTTGGACCAACCCGGTTACCAAATCTCAAATAAATAAATGGTTACTTTGTAGAATTTGCCTAGCTATTTATCATAAGGATTGCTGCTGCATCTTATTTGTTAGATATGGACCTTAGCCATGCATAGACATTAAGTCTTTCATACAGTTTTCAGGAGCAGTTGGGCATCCCTAGACAAGAGACAGAGTTGCCTCCTACACTAAGTATATCAACTGGGAAACTGAGCTGTGTCAAGAGGGATTAACCTGCACAATCTTTCTTTTTGCTGCAAGAGTGAAGGCTTTCCTATCTTGCTTTGAGTCCATCAGTTTTCACAAGCCAAAGGCTGAAGAGCAATAAATATACTCTTTTAGCATTTGTCTTTTCTTGTGATTTTCTTCTTGAATCTGTTTACCTGTTGTTCAACTAAAATGATTCTTTTTACTGTTTCACTGTCCAGTGACATTCCCTGGAAGACATCACCAGCAAGTGTTAGCCCCCCCCCCCCCCCAAGGGGGCTAACATTTGTAGTGATTATTTTGTCTTGAGAAGGAACATGATTTAATTAGCTATAAACACACAAAACCTTAAAAGTAAAAGTCACTGTTTAGATGAGTTACGTGTCTTAAAGCTTTAGTATAGCTGTAAAGTTAATATTGGGACAAGGGCCATTCTGACAGTCACCAGAAGACCATTTTAGTTCTAAACACAGGAGAGTAAAATGAGTAAAGAATCCCCCGGAGAGGACACACACTTGTATGATGGAAAAACTGAGAAGGGTCTTAGTGAGAGATATTTTTTTTGGGGGGGGGGTGTGAGTAAATATCTGTAAAGACCCCAACAGTCCCACTTAGGTCCTTGAATTCTGGTCCTGGAGAAGCTTAGATCTGTCCATCCCTGGCCTTAGGTCCCTGCTCAGATTGTTACCTTGCTTTTATTAACTCCTTTGGTGGAAGACAGTAGAATACTTCTTCCATTTGAAAGGTAGGCCTCAGACCATTTAGGGAGTGTGCCATAGCTGAATTCTGGTTTCCATGCTCCAGTGGGAAGTGCCTTGTCTTCCTTGGGAAGATGCTTGATAGTCTTGTTACCAGCAAAGTCCTGGCTTGGAGATTCCTACCATTTTGATCCCATCAAATGAAGCATTTGCTTCTATTTTTAAGCTTACGGTGGTGGTGCTGCGGTAGCGTTGTCGCCTCATAGCAAGACGTTGTCCCGTTCGATTCTCAGCTAGAGTGTCTTCTGTGCGGAGGCATACATGAATGGGGCGTGCCTTCGTTGAAGGTTGTGCATCAGGGCTGGTAACCCGGCACATAGAAATCCACTACCAATCATTAGCAGACCGGAGTTCCGCTGTGGCGACCCCTAACCGGGAAAAGCTGAAAGACGCAAACAAATTGTGATTACTGCACTTTCACCCCTGCTTATGTCCAGTCCCAAATGTAAGCTATACTGATACCTGCTTTGTGTTTAGTTTGATTTTTAAGAGGATTAGAGAAAAGTATGAGACAGCAAAAAGCTGCACAATCACTGGCGTATATCCTCTTTACTCGCCATCTTGCTGATTACAACAGGAAAAAAGGACACCTCTCCATACTTTACTGAATTCAGATCTGGGAAAGGAGGATGTGACTTGCACAGACAATATCATTTCTGCCACAGGGTGTAATGCCAGTTACAATAAAAACAGTTCTTTAAGTTGTCTTACAAAAGTTATCTGTTTTGGGGAAATTATTACCCAGTTGAGGAGACATTTTAGATGATACAGCAAAACATCTTGAAATGGAGTCTGTGGCTTAAGAAGTTTTTGTTTCTTCTGAAAGGGAAAGCTTCATTAAATTATCTCAGCCTATTGCCAGGGTAAGAAAGCAGATGTGTCTGCAATACTGGAAATGCCTATTCTAGGCATCTGTCAATGGAACAGTATTTGTTAGGCATACACGGTTAAGAATTCATCTTTTACCAACTTTTGAATGCCCCTTTAGACAGAGAATAGTTCTTAGGTTCTCCCTTGCAACAGATGTTTATGAAATTGCAAAATCATGCTATCTAAGGAAATTTCTATCTTGCTATACCTAGAATCTACCCGAGTAATCCGTCCCCATTTTGTGGAAGACAGACAAAGCTAGACCAAGACAGATGGGGGGAGGCAGTAGGAAAAAAAATGGAAATTAAAAAAGGGGATTAGTCCAATCAATGAGGCCAGGGGTATGTATCCCTGTCAGCTTGCAGTGGTACCTCCTGGCTGTGACTGCCTCATCTCACTCTGTCCTCTCTACCCTCTGGAGTCCTTCTTGTTGGGAAAATCTATTTTGGGGACAACTGATTTCCCCTGGTCATGTCTGTGGCACAAAACCAGCTCACCTGGGATTAACGAGTGGTTCAGGTGCTGCAGGAGCTAACCAGGGAAGGGGAAAAGAGGGAGGTTAGTAGCCACTGCTGAATTTACCGATGGGGTCAGCCCAGATCAGTCCAGTCCGTAGTTGTGATAATTCTTGATAGAAGTTGGGAAGTTTGTACCAGGAGCCAGAACTGAGCCACTCAGTGCATAAATGTGAGTGCCTATATATCAAGTTCTTGGCATTGTAGTTTAGCCATCATGGGAGAGGGGTTAGACAGATTACAAAAAAAAACCCTCTGGTGTTCCTCCAAGGTTAATGCTATACCTGGAGTTAATTAGTCTCTATCTTGACCAACTTTAGTAGAAATGTCTCCTTTTACTGGACATTTCCTCTCAGAAACAGGAGTGGTCCTGTTATGGGATGTCAGGCCAGATATTTTGGCTTGGGGAGGGAGGGGTATCTCAGGAATTTAGCTGATGGCCTGAATGTTACTGGCTGAGGTTGGGATAGTAGCAAAAAGCTTTAGAAAAAATGGTGCATCCTGATCTCAAACAAGCAAGTACAGAAAATGACTTCAGACTCTACTATATGGTTTATACCATTTCTGGACATGCTGTCTCTGCCCCCGCCAAAAAAAAAAAAAAAACAGTTGCATTTGTTTGATAGTACTCCTGCAAATCCTGAAATGCATAGCCTCAGAGGTACTACTAACACCAGAGAAAGGAAGAGGTTTTTACTCAAGGATCTTTCTATTACCCATTAAACAGTCTCTTTGGAAACCCATCCTAAACCTCTCCAGCCTGAAAAGTTTGGTGGCCATCAAAAAACTTCAAAATAGTAACTCTGCATTACCTGCCCCCCCCCCCCTTCTTTTAAAGGCTGCACTCCTGATTCCTTTGGATGTGAGGGATGCCTAGGAGACACCAGTTCAAACTTTACTCTGGGAGTCTCATATTCTCAGCTTAAAAAAGAGCACACACTGCAGCAGTATAATCCTGCTCCAAGATCAGGATGTTTGATTCTCCTCACCGTCCCTGGACATGGGTTGGGGTTAGCCTGGAAGAGGAAGAAACAGGTTTGGTACAAGGAGAGGTCCTAGAGGCAAGCTGATAGCTGTTGGAGTCAGAAAGAGCTTTAGAAAAATTCTATATTTCTCAAATGTTATAGCACCTGTCTGAGCTACTTGACCAGGGTCTGGCCTACACCTGTATTAAAGTACATCTATCTTTAGTTTCTGTTGCCTTTTTTTTAACCTTTGGCCCCTTCATTTTTCCCAAACTGACTTACACCTGAGGAACCACAGCAAACAGTTTCTCACCCCCTCCACTAGGATTTAAAATTTGTAACTGATAAACTCTCTTCCTCCTCTCCATCATGCTAGATGTTCTTCTAGTCATATGTTGCAGAATTCATAACATGAGGGAGTCTGCCGCAGGCTGTCCCAAATGTCAGGCCAGTATAAAAGAAGTCTAAAGCTGCTGTTAGGTACATGCAAAGTCACACACAGAAATCCCATCCAATGTTGGGTATAAAGCAGATGTTAGTAAGTACCATCCTCAGAACTTTCTGCCACCATTCTGACTCCATCTCCGATCATTTGTTCAACAGTGAAGTTGCAGATTCCAAGTCAGATAAGTGCCCCCGTTGTTGTTTTTCTTTTTTGTGCTTCTGTTGTTTTGCTGAGGTAACATGTCATCTACGAAGGGCAAGTGTCTGTGTGGAAGGCAAATTCTACATAAGGATTTTTCCATACCTGGACAGCTTCCTTCTCCAGACATTCTTTTAGAGTAAAGTCTCATCTGGAAAGACTAGGATTCACTATAAATTTCCAAAAATCCTTTCTCGTTCCTTCACAAGACTCTTCCTAGGATGCACAATATGGGCAGACAAGATGTCTTCCTTCCCTTCTCATAAAGTCATCTCTGTAACTGCTTTCTTTCAGGCTATCATTCCACTTCAGTCCCTGACAGCCTGGAGTTCCTTTACCTGCTACGCTTCATGGCATCCACTGTTCCCATGTTAGGTGTAGCCAAACTTCAAATGAGGAAACTCCAGTGGTATCTCAGGTCAGTCTGCATGCAACATGCTCATCCACTAGATTTTGTAATTCCTCTCCTTTCCTCCTTTAAAAAAGAATTGCAGTGTTGTATTCAACCAGTTACCTTGAATCCAGAGCTTCCCCTCCAACCTCCCCTTCCATCTCAGGAGTTATTCATGGACACCTCAAAAATGCGATGGGGGGGGGGGCAACCTTTGCCTCTTGTAAGGTTCAAGACATGTGGTCTCCTTCCTGAATGAAGGAACACACAAACAAAGGAGGGTTAGGTCTTATTTTTGACTTTCAAACCTTTCAGCCTCTCTTCCTTCCAGGTCCCCTAAAGTGGTTCACAGATAACACCACAGTTCTTTGGAATGTCAGCAAGCAGGGGTGGATCAAGTCATATTTCCTGTGCATGTTGCCTCTCAAGGTTGGGAGGTGGTAACTCTGTGTCAGCTAACCCTTCAGGCAGTTTACATTCCTTCCAGTCAGAATGTTGTGGCAGGCACGTTGAGCAGGTCCATGACTTAATCCCACAAATGGCTGTTGCACAGGGATGTGTTTTTGCACATTATCCACTGGTGGGGTACTCCTCAAGTGGCCCAAACAAAAATCGTGCTGGTGACTCCCTTTTGTCCAAGAGTGCATTTGTTCCCCCTTCTGCATTTAGCAAGGGGCAGTCATCACAAAATACCTCACAGAGTGGATCTATTCGCACAGGAGAAGGGATCCCTAATACATCCACAAATGTCAAACCTTCATCTGACATTGTGGGTGACAGGGTTTTGATCCCTTTCAGGCACCTATTTTGTGAGGACGTGCTGCAAGTTCTGCAGGAGGCCAGAAAACCCAATACTAGGAAATCCTACATTTCCAAATGGAAGAGGTTTTCCATCTGGTGTCTCTCAAAACCTGCAACCATTGTCTGTGGATATTATGGTGGTTTTGTCTTATCTGTGTGAATTACTGAAGACTGGATTATCATACTGTTCAGAAAAAGCTCATCTCTTGGCCATTTCTGCCTGTCTGCTTATGACCCCTCCTTTGACTTCAGGATTTGAAGTCAAGCTTTTCTTGAAAGGCATCCTTTATATCAGACCACCAAGGAAACCAGTTCTTCCTCCTTGGGATCTAAATTTTGTCTTAGAAAAACTTACATTGCCTCCCTTTGAACCAGCAGTTTCCTCTTCTCTCCAACATTGTACTTGGAGGACGGTGCTTCTTTTGGCTATCACTTCAGGCCCTTGTGGCTTCCTCTCCCTTCACTGTTTTCCACAAGGATAGGGTTTCCCTAATCATTAATCCCTCATTTTTATGCCCATGGTGGTGAATGAGTTGTCACTTAACCAAATCCATTAATTTGCCTACCTCCTTTCCCTCTCAACAGTCTCCTAGTGAGAGGATTTTAGACACATTGGATGTGCATACACAACTCAGATTTTATTGGGATAAAACCAAGTCTGTCAGGAAATCTGATCGCCTCTTCATTTCTTATCATTCCAGAGCTTTGGGCACGCCTGTTTCCAAGCAGACAGTCTGCCATTGGATCTCTAAGGCCATTTCCTTTTTTGTGTGTTTCATGGAAAAAAAACCCCTTGCATCTCCAGTTAAGGCTCATTCTACTAGAGCTGTGTCTTCTTCAGGTGCTTTTTTCAGGGGTCTGGATACTTCCTCAGTCCCAGAAGCAGCTACTTGGTCTTGTGTCCATACTTTCAGAAAACATTACAAGTTGGATGGTATATCTAGATCTAGACCTGGTTTTGCCAGGGCTATTCTTCAGGGGTTTGTAGAGGGTGCTTCTGCCCCTCCTTCCACTCTTTCTTCTACATGAGCTTTGGTATTCTCTCTCATGTAAAGAATACTGCAACATATCAAGAGCAGGACATAGAATAGTTGTGTAAAATCTTACCATAGCCATATGTCATTCTCTTCTGTATGTTGCAGTATTCTATCCCTCCCTCCTTACCCCTGATGCTTGCTTTGATTTCTGGATATGCGTTTTTCTCAGTTTATCTCAGGCTGGTGTTCTTTGTGGGGCATTCAGTTCTGAGGATGGTACATGCCGACATCTGCTTTATACCCAACATCACTTTATGGTCAAAGTTGGATGGGGTCCTATGTGTGACGTTACATGTACCTAACAGTAGCTTTAGAGTTTTGTATACTGGCCAGACGTTCGGGACAGCCTGTGACAGAGACTCCCTCATATTATGAATATTGCATCATATAGAAGAGAAGGACATCTATAGCTACGGTAAGATTTTACACAACTATTCTTTCTGCAGCTCTCGGATTATTATCCCATAATTCTTTTTTTTTTTTCTTTCTTTCTTTCTTTTGTTTCCTTAATAGCCATCACTTTAGCTAGAAGGATCTCTGAACTATAGGACTTTATGTAAAAAGCCTTAAACAGTTTTTCGTAAGTACATAGTCTTGCTGAGATCCAATTTCCCTTTATGGTTAAGGTGATTTTGTTTTTTCCTTTAATTAATTTAGCTTCCTGTTATTCACCCCAAGCTACAAAATAAAGGAGGGGGGATGTACTGCATGTAGTGGTTGTGCACAGACAACACTGATATTATATCAACAGAACCAAATACTTCAGACAATTTGATCTCATTTGCCTCCTCTGGACTGTCTCAAAGTAGTTTGCTAACCACATTATTTTTCTGTGTTAACTGCCATGGAAAGGTGGTTGTTGGATTGGTTAGTGTACAGATACAGCCTTCAAGAACATCTCTGCTCAAAGTACTGCTGATGCTGCAGTTTGGACTTTTAAGTCGAAAAGTAAGGATGGCTTTACTTCAGATCTATTGAAGGAGATGCTGAAGGCCCAGGTCTGGGGTCAGGTACCTCTTTACTCTTTGGTAGTCTCATTTATCTGTGAATGTACTGCAGCAATGATAGTTAATGGCAAACATAGTACAGTTGTCTGAGGTTATTCAAGCTAACCTTAGATGTTGTAACAGCAGGATACTTGCTGCAGTAGGACCTCCCAACACCTTTCTAACCAGCATTGTGGATGGGTTATGTAGTCTGCTTTTTTTTTTTTTTTTTTTTTTTTAAGGACAGGCTGCTTTCCAGTAACCACATATGTTCATATAGAGTGCTTTGTGTGGTCGGTGGTCTTCATCTGTTTGGTACATTATTTTGGAAAAGTGTGTCTGTCTGTGTGGACTTGGTGTTAGCATAACTTTATGATGGCTTATTTCTGTTTTTTATCTTTTGCCTGTTTCTTAGGGTTTTAGTATTTTAGGATTTTCTGTTGCTCCTTTCTGGTAAGGGAGGTTAGGAGATGCAGGCAGATTTCTTGGTGATTGTCCTCCCAACAAAGAGCTGTAGTTAGTGTTTGCAAGCTTAGCTGCTAGTCAGTTGTGATCGCTACTCTAGTATGTGATCACAAATATGTGATATTTTTTCCTTTTTGTTTTAAGGGTGAAAACTCTGGTATCTAGGAGAATACACCTGTATCTGAGATTCAACAGTCTTAGTATATCCAAGTATCATGAAATGCTTTAACAGTGAAACATCGGCTACTGTTTTTACTGTTTGTTCTTAAATATTACCTGCACTTGTTTTCCACTAAAATATTGCCTAGTTAGCATAGACTAGATCAAGACTTGATGAATTTAGCCTGTTTTTCATACACTTGAACTCAAATCCAGCCATCATACATTAAGAAGTGCTTCCCTGCATCCTTGTGGCAGAAGAGTATAGGTATAGCCTTCTCTGAGCTAGGGATTGCTGGAGGAAGGATCAATGTGTGATTTCCTATTGGCAGACTAGTTTAAAACTGTTTAATTTTGCCTGTATTGTAAGAGTAGTGGGGGTTATAGATGCCTTGTATGGATGCAAATGCCTAGAAACGATTTTTCCCTAAACACCAGTCAGTGAAACCCTCCCAGGTTCCCTGCTGCTCTGTGGGCAACTCAGCTGAACAGCTGCACCCCACTTTTCATACCTGATCTTTAATAGAATAAGTCTTGTTAATCCCAGCGCAATAGGTAATCTAATTTGCCCTCTCACAAATTAGTATTTAAGAATTCTCTGCGACTGTGGACAGTTTCCCATCATTTCTCTAGCTAGCCTGATTGGCATGGGCATCCTGAGGCAATGTAGCAATTGCCTCATGTATACTGACAACCACTTGCTCCTAAAGCAAATAAGTCCAGTATGTGAGAGATATAACTATACCATAAAACTAGAATCAGTCCTCTCATATAACAATAAACAAGACATCAAACAGGTTGTCAGAAAACGCACACAAACCTCTCCACTTACACAAGATAAGGTCAAGACACACAAACCCACATACGTGGAGATACTCACTAAGTGCCTACCAAAAGACTAGAGACCTCCTGAGCACAAACAACTTACATGTACTGGTACATGAACAGAATCCACCACTACACATAACACACACACTGTCTCTACAATTAAGCCCCCAAGGCAAAACACCTCAAAACCTAATGTCCTAGTCATAGGTGACTCAATTATGAGCCACACACATGTCCCCCTCACCAGGTTGGACAAGGATAAGGTCATGGTCATCTGCCTGTCAAGTGTCAGAATCCATCAAATTATGCACGCAGTCAAGTTACTCAGCAACAATTACAGTTGACTCTGTCGTAGTACATTTTGGAGTGAATGACTTGAGACATACCTGTCTGGACTATATGAAGAGAGACATGATTGAACTCTCAGATTATTCCCTAGCCCTAAGCAGCATTCTGCCCTCACCTAGGATGATGCCACAATACAGACAAAAAAAAGATTGATTTCAATAATTGGATTAGCTTCTGGTGTCACTTCAGGGGGATCCAGCATCTGACAGCCTGGGAAGATATGGTCAACAGACCACGCTACTGTGCCAGATATGGCCTTCACCTGTCTCCTCAAGGCTTTTGGATACTGGCAAAGGCACTTGCCTCCTCACAGTGCCTTTTTTAGGCAATGTCAAAAGAAGAAAACTTCCACTGTAAAGAAATCCACTAGAGACAAACTTAAGGTCATGCTGCTTAATGTTAGGAGCTTAAACAGTAAACTGCAGTCCCTGGAAGTATTCCTCACCTTGGAAGATGTTGACGTCTGTGCAGTCACTGAGATTTGGCTCAAGCCACAAACAGCGCTCCAGCCCCACAATGCCTTTCACACATTCAGACCTCAAAACAGGCATGAAAGAACCTAAGGTGGAGTGTATCCATCTTCATTAAATTCAAATACTACTAGCTACTCCATGTCCACATAACGATAGGCAAAATATCCTACCACATCATTGCTAGCTACAGGCTCCAACCATGAACCAGGAGAAGCACACCTCCTTTCCTGGACTCGCTAGAGTCGCTCAGTATACATCCAAACACCTTGGTCATGGGAGATTTCAACTATCCTTCCATTGATTGGGAGACTTACACTAGCACGAACACAATCGATCTGAGGTTCCTGGATTTTGTTAATTCAGGTGTCCTAGAACAGTTTGTCTGCACCCCCACAAGGGGCTCAAATGTCCTAGACCTTGTTCTCATCAACAAGAAGAGGTCACTGCACTACCCCCTGTGGTGTTGCCCCACTTGGTAAGGTTAGACCATAAATCAGTCTCATTTGAAGTAAAGACCAGACCTGCCATCCCCACAGGAGCAAATAAAACTGAAATATTTCTCCAAAGCAAACTATAGCCTACTAAGTGATGGCATAAAACGTTTCAAAGCCCCTACTAACACGGCCAACAATGACTCTTATGCAGAAGAGTACACGCATACCCATTATAGGCACATAAATGTATTGACTCATTTGTACCTGACAGGACTGAAACCAGGTCCTCCTGAAAAAAAAATCCACTCTCGTGGACTTTAAGTATAAATAAGTTATATAACAAAAAAAAAAGAAGCTGTTAACTAAGAACAAGAGGGAACTTATTCAACAGAGGAAGAAAACCTTCCACAGCTTGAACAAGTAAATCAGATATCTTGTAAAGTCCTATAAGGCTAGTTATGAGACTGAGTTAGCATCCCTAGTTAAAGACAGCCATAAGACACTCTTAGCTACATCCGGAGCCTAAAAGAGAATGCCCAGCTGTATGCCAAGCTTATAGTAGATGTTAACACCCACACTGAACCTGAGGAAATTGCCAGCCTGCTAACTTGACAAATTTGGCTATAACTTCACCCCTATGTCCCCACCAGCTGTACCCCCAAAGTATTCCTGACACCAGTCCTATACCTAATATCTCTAAAGAGCAGGTCATATTTCTGCTCTCCAAGCCCAAAAACATGGCCTGTATGGGACCAGATGACATCCCAGGTTGCTTACTATTCAGTCTAAAACAAGACCTAGTGGAACCACTCGGTACTCTTTAAGCATAGCCTGAGCACTGGCTTGGTTTTGGCAGAGTGGAGACCAGCAACAGTAATCCCCTTGCCCAAAGGGGGTCCATCAACATACCCTGGAAACTATTGACCCATAAGCCCTAACCAGCCTTGCCTGCAAGGCTATGGCATGAATCATCATGGACCTTATCAACAAGGACGCAGACAACCTTCAAACTCTTGACCCGACCTAGGTTTGGTTTCGTCAAGGGTAGATCTTGCTTATTAAACCTGGTGGACTTCTTTGAGAATGTCATCAAAGCCCTGGACGAGGGCAAAGCAGTATGTACTGCTATCTTGATTTAGCCAAGGCTTTTGACACAATCCACCACTGAGGGATCATGGAGAAACTCTTCCAACTGGAGATTAACCCATATGTCACTAGATGGGTAGCCAACTGGCTCAATGACGGAACGCACACTGTCAAAGTTGGGGAGTCAACTTCCACCAGTAGACCAGTTACCAGTGGGGTACCACAAGGATCTGTGCTGGACCCTCTACTGTTTGGAATGTATTTCTCTGAGGTCCAGGTGAAAATAGATGGCCTGTGGCTTACCAAGTTTGCAGATGACTGCCGGCTTGGTGCAGTCATTGAGTCCTCCAACAATGTAAACATATGATTGGTGCCAAAGTCATGCACTGAAACTAAATGCAAAAAAAAAATGCCTCATTATTCCCTTTGGCAAAGAAGTAGCCCCTGCTTGTTGTGATATAGATAACCCTCTAAGTTCAAACCCAGTGGTGTGTGACTTGAGAACGCATGTTGATAGCAATCAAAACTTCAATCGCCATGTGTCCATAGTGGTAAGGAAAGCCTTCAGCATTACACATCTCATAAATAAAGGCATCGCATCCAAGACTAAGGAAGTTATAACTCCCTGTACTCGACCCTTATCACACCACTTAAGTACAACGCTCCCCTCTGTATGTATTTCACTAGACACCTGCAACAACTGGAGAGACCACAGAGGTTTCTAACCAAGAGAATTCAGGGCCTCCAAAACGTGACTTACATGAAAACACTGTCACTGTACTCTCTATCATACATGCTGTTGAGAGGAGACCTGTACTTGGCCTACAGAGCAGTCTGTGACTCTGCCTTAATGGAAATGCTGCACATCTGCAAATCACATGGGACAAGAGTCACTCACTCCAGGGATCTCAACCTAGCCTGTGACATTAACAAAACATGTTGGAAAGACTGGTACATCTCCAGAGATTGCCACTCCTCTGGAATAAGCTCCCACTTCACATGAAGCAGTCCTCCTCAATAACCCTATTTAAGCATAACCTTGACAATTGGATGGGTGACTGTAAATCCACCCCAGGGGTGGTACTTTTGTCACTCATGGACAGGGGTAGTCTGTGCTGATCATAGAATCTCTCTGCTAATAACAAGCATCTAACTATGGTAGATTAGTATACACTTTTTTGTTACACAGCTGGGCTTGTAAAGGCCCTAGGGCTATTAGCCTAGTAACCTCCTATGAAATGAAATTTACTGATTCACTATCAGTTCGAAACTTGGTAATCATACTCCTGAGTTTTAATCATGGATGTATCAAACTTTAGGCACAGAGCTGAATGTGGTACAGATTACACTTCTGCATCCAATTTTCTACCTGACATCATTGCTTTGCTGGAGGCTGGCATCCACCTCTGGACAGGTTCTGTTAATCCTTGAGGATACTCATTAATGATGCTGCTATTTAAACATTTACAGTTATGGTGACCACCTTCACACAACTGTATGTCATGAACAACAACTGTTATTGCCTGCAGTCTTCACGTAATTTAAATCTGCAACCTCCTTGTACCTTCAGCACCATACAGCTCACTTCATCTGGGGATTTTTGTCAGAATATTTTGTATTTTTTTTCATATTAACACTATATTAGTTATTCTTTTCATATTATGTGTATCGCTCCTGTGTCATAACTGTTGTTAGGTTATCTTGGTGTTTTTCTTCATAATCAAGAGTAAATATATTTTTACCAATAAACCATGTTATAAGAGACAAATCTAGATCTTGTTTGTGGTGTTTTTATTGCTTGCTGATGTACAGAATGGTCTGTAAAGTAATTTTTGTCTTGAGGCAAAGAAGATTTACAAAACCAATTACTATGTGTAGCTGTGATTTTTGTCATATGAAGTGGCAAAATTATACAGCTGTATTTCCTAATAACTCCAGTCACAAGTCATCGCAGACACTTAAGTTTAAAGGAGTGTTTTTTTTTCCTTCTTGTTAAAAAATTGTGCCATGATTGTTGTGGGGAGGGTGTGCATCTGGGTCCCCTAGGAAATCCCGAACGTACAGAATCCGCCCAAAATACCAAGACAAAAAGCCCGAAACCCCACATTACTGAAAGACCAAAAGCGCGAAATTCAAAATCCCGATGTTGGGATTTTGAGTTAGCGCTTCTGGTGTTGCGATTCAGGTAAGTGTGTGTGTGTGTGTGTGTGTGTGTGTGTGTAAGTGTGTGTGTGTGTGTGTGTGTGTGTGTGTGTGTGTGTGTGTGTGTGTGTGTGTGTAAGTGTGTGTGTGTGTGTGTGTGTGTGTGGGTGGGTGTGTGTGTGTGTGTGTGTGTGAGGGACTGTAATGTGTGGGTGTGAGTTTGCCTTGTGTATATGTTTGTGCGATCTCGGAGTTAGAATAATAAAGTTGGGGGGTGTGGGGGGCAGTAGTGTAGGGTGGTTTGTTTGGTTATGGGGGGAGGGTGTGTGTGTGTGTGCTGTATGTATGCATTAGTTTTGCGATTTTGAATTTCATGCTTCCGGTCTTTTGGTAATGTGGGGTTTCGGGCTTTTCGTCTCTGTATTTTGGGCGTTGGGATTCTGTGCGTTCGGGATTTCGTAGTGGACCAGTGTATCTACACCCAATCAACTTGCATAAACCAACTCCAGACTGCAGAGCCTAGGAGAAAGAAGAGAAAAAAAACACCACATAAGTGATCTTTTGAGGAATTGTGGCTGTGATGAGTTTTGCCATGATGAGGCATTAGGTTTCCACGATTATGTTGGCATTTTTGGGCATTTTTTAGTACTTTAAAATTCTGTGTTGTGAGATAAATCATATCCTTTTTAACTTCTGTTCTGTTTTACAGCATCCTGTATTAGATGAGCCAATTGCAGAGTCTGTTTGCATTATTGCGGACACTGACAAATGGAATGTGCAAGTAGCTTCTAGCCAGAGAAGTGTGGTGGACAGTAACAAAATTGGCCAAGACGCACTCATCTCGAGCCTTGTGACCTCCCTACTCCAGTCTCTGCTTCAGCTGTACAAACTCAACCTTTCTCCTGTTTTTGTAAGTAATGACTGTTCTCTGTGTTGAGTACAATACCAGTGCTGCATTGGAGCTTTGAGCCTAGAGAAGACAGATACCATCATGAGTGGGTTTAAGGGGATTGTGTTTCAATTTAAACAGCATTTCATAATTCTAACATTCTAGAAATGTATCCAGAGACTTTTTTCAGCAAAGATGTGTATTAAAGGATTGCACTAGTCACATTGCAAAGATAGAGGTGACTTCATATGGCTTATTCATAACTGGGAAGGAATTTTTGCACCCTGTGATGAGCTGAAGTTAAAAAGCAGTAACCACAGGCAGCTCAAATTGAGGTGTGAAGGAAATGAGGACATTTGTACTGTATCCAGTATTCAGCAGGTACAGTGAAGATCACATAAATGGTCTTCAGTAAATCACTTGTAGTATTTTTAATATCTAGGTCTTTCCTTGCAAAAGGTCCCATCCATCCAGGCAGTTTGCCAGAGCTCAAAGATGCTTCCCCCTCAGGGCATACATCCACCAGTGTGCTGGTATTAAAGAATCATTCAGCAGTTTCCTTTTCAGAACCTTTTTTTCTATATTCATATATCCATCAGCATCAAGAGAGAATGTTGCCTTTTTATTGATTACAGCCTCCAAATCTCAGAAAGATAAATATCCCTTTGGGTTTTTTTTCTATAAAATTGTCTTCTTATTTTTCTGTCTCAAAAAAGGGAGATTGCGATTGTGGTAGACAAATTCCTGATCATGACTTATGACTTCCACTCTAGTTGTCTGCTGTAAGAACATAATGTGAAATCCATTCACATCTCAGGGCTTTGCTCTAAAAGTGTTGAGAAGCTGCCTTAGGACCTTTTATCATTGTCTGGAGAAAGTTTTTTGTTGGCATATGCTACTACATCATCCACTTCATCAATAGTAGTGCTCTACCCTGCAAGCTAAAAAGCAGTATATGATAAGCTGCTTAAAGAAGTAGACTACTCCAATGCGACTTATACTTCCTCTTCAAAGGTAGAGACTGCTGATCCCTGTGAGATGCTTTTGCAGCCATGGACCATCAATTTCATCCAGGCCCTCTAGACTTCCTTTGGAAGTCACAATAGCCAGGAAAAAAATGCACATCTATAGCTACTTAACATCCATCTCTATTTCTGTTTTGGCTAGTCCCTTTAAACTAAGAGTAATTATTTCAGAATGTGAAAGGGGGTGTACACCCAGATACTCATGAGGGAAGAGTGTGTTGTGGATTAGAGGTCCGTCCATTACCTCAGAAGCCTCAGGCAGACATCCTAAGAAAAAGGCAGCAGAAAACAAAACATTTATTTATTCTTTCCATTGCTTGAAAAGTTATTCTGAAAAACTATGTGTCACACTTCTCAGGATGATTGGTTGAGTCTGGCTCAGGGCTTATTAAAGGCTGCTTAGGCCTTATAGCCAGGGCAGACTGCTTCTCCTTCTCTCCATCCAAAAGGAAAATGGGATCCTTTTTTTCTTCTGAATAAAATGATATTTTGATGCAGAAGGCTTGGGGTATGTCACTGAAATTCCCCTCACCTTGATGTGGAAGTTGCTGTTTTTTCTGATGACTCTAAGGAGGAAATTTCTTTTAAAGAGACCATTTCTAAAATGAATGAGTTTTTCATACAAGAAGGGAGAGGGATTTCTGGCACCTCTTGCACTCTCTGGGTTCAGAGAAGGGAGCTAAACTAGTTCTTGCTTTTAACTCTTCCAAATGGTAAGGAACAGAGACCTAGGCAGATATTATTTGTATTGATATATATCAATATATATATATATATATATATATATATATATATATATATGTGTGTGTGTGTGTGTTTGTATATATGTGTGTGTGTGTATATATATATATATATATATATATATATATATGTGTGTGTGTGTGTATATATGTGTATATATATATATATATATATATATATATATATATATATATATATACACACACACACACATCTCTGTTAATGTCTTTTAAGGCTATTACTCACAAGATTCATTTTTAGCCATGATAAACAAGAGTTAGAAAGTTACTGAAATTCCTAATAAAGATATGCGGTCTCATCTTTTAATGTTTCATTCTGTCTCACAACTCACTAAACATTCCATAAAATATGGATAATGCTAACAGGAGCAGCTTCTAGAGCTGCTCCACTGGCTCTGTAATCCACAAGCATGCTTGGCTAAGGCTTCAGACTTTACCTGAAGAAGGGCCAGATTTCCAGATTTCTTGTTTGGGGACCCTCGACTGAGATCTTTAAGAAAATGCAGGAGAGGAGTAAAGTGATACAAGGGATAACACTATTTTCTTTTTCTCCAGTACCCAGATATGACAGAAATTACCCTGCAAATAATCTCTCTTCTCCAGAAAACAATCCCAAGCCAAGCAAAACAAAAGTACAAATCAATTAAAAAATGGCAAGGGGGCTCTTAGGATGAAGCAATCTGGGTTCCAGAGCTCCGAGTAGCAGAGATCAGTGCCAGCTTTTATCTGTTCCCCTTCCTCTCCCTGTTCTCATCCTAGTCTTTTTCCTCTTCCTCCAGAATTGCTGTCAAACTTTTGTTTTGCCTCCCATTGTGGGAAACAATCACTTCAGAATCTTGAGTTCTAAATATCACAGGAAGAGGTTACAAACTTTAGTGGGAGTCCACACCAACTCTCTCAGGCATTCCTCAGATTAAAAAAAAAAACAGGACCATTTTATGCCAGATATTTTTAAAAGAAAGCAGGACTTAAATTAGCTATGTAATGTTTGATTGAAAATGATTGGGTAGATTATAAGTGATGTATAATGTTTGCAACTGGGAGTGCGTCAGTATGGTTTGTGATATAAAATGCTTGGAATTAGGATTGTGTCTGTGTGGTTTGTTTTCATTTATATAAATGCATAATTGCCTATGCTGTAAGTGATGGTTGATAACAAAGATGCTTCTTGTTTAAAAAAATGGGGAGGGCAGGAATTGAGTAATTTTTAGGTGGTATGATATAACAATATATGTAAAGTTTAATGTTTGTAAATGTGAGCTTGTTAATATAGTTTGATTACTTTTATATAAATGTAAAATGTAAATTTGCCTATATCACAAGTAATTCAGTAAAGGTGTTTATTAATAAAAAAAAAAAAAATGTCAGGAGTCATACAGGAAGTCGCTCTTCATCTTTGAGGAAAATGATTTTATTCAAGACTTTTTTCAAATTCCCATAAAATAAGTAGATTGGAAGCCTACTTTGGACTTCTCAAGACTCAACATCATTTTCCTATTCTGCACTCTCTACTCTGGATTTAAATGATGATTATTTACATATCCCTAAACACAAACGTCATGGAAGATATTTGAGATAATGTAAGCCCAAGAAAGGCAATCAGTTTACTACTTTGTCCTCTGGGTTTGGGCAATCAATTTACTACTTTGTCCTCTGGGTTTTCTACAGTGCCAAGCTGTTATGGTTTAAATAAATATTTCAGTCTTTTGGCAGTTCAAAGTACAGTTATTTTATTAAAGTGAAAAAGCACACATGTGGGACACCGTACTCGGTCATGTTTCCCAGAACAAATTAATTCATGGTTACTTTATAGAAAACTCTTTTCAAGTAATAAACTTTGACTACTGTTAACATCCAATAGAAAATAACTACACAGTGCATTTCATCCATCAGACTAACACATATCCAACAGGAAAATGCCAAATATAGCAAATAATATATTTCACTCTTGGTTATCTATGTTTTAGCCTAATAAGGAATGAGTTTCCTTTTTGCTAAGTGTCTAACAAGAAATGCTGCCTCAGACTCAAGAAACGAAACTTATCTTGCAGTACTTTTCCATAAGTTTCAGGACACATTTGTATTCACGTAGACCAACCAGCCTTTTGAATCACATGCACTTTTAACCCTTTACAGTCCCCCCAGTTGATGCTTAGAAAGTATCACATTTATTAAAAAAATGTTTACAGTCCAAAAATGTTATTGTTCATTTTACCAAACCCTTTAAATACTTTTCACGATTTTCATTGGCATGATTGGTAAATGGCACATTTTTAAAACTACTAATATGTATGTATATTTTGTAACGCAGTGTTAGATTGAGATACAATAAGTTTAGTTATAAAAATTTTATATAGAAATGAAAGCAAAAATAAAATCATAATAGCAATAAGCATAATAAACTTTAAAACACTGCCTCCCCTTCCCGAAAACCGATTATTCAACCAGGCCCCACTGCAAGCTATCTGCCTCTTTGGTATTTGATAGCTCAGCTACGTTTTGGGTGATTTTCAAATGGCTACGTATTGTGTGCTAAATTTTGGGAATAAAGGTACGGCATCAAGCATGAAATCGAGTGCCATTCGGTTCTGCAGCACTACAGCATGCATGGCACCAAGCTCTGTAGTAATCAAGTTAATGGACTCGTATGTAGTGTTACTCAACACTTTTAACAGTTTGGAAAGCTTTTCTTTGTTTTCAAATTGATTTTGGCCCCCGGTAATCAGGAAATATACCAGCCCCAGAAATAACATCATTGCCAAGATCCATATGAGAAAGTCCTTTAAAGGCTGCCTGTTCCAAATCATAATGATAGATCCATGAAGCATCTATACAGTCTGAATCTCTTGGACATTATGATTTTTTTTCACTGGGTAGACTAGTGGCATGTTAAATAGGGTCTGTATAACCAATAAAGTAACTTTTCCTTCAATTTTTTTGGCAGCCATTTAATGTGCTCTTTTTCAGCGTATGTAATCTTCCCAAGAGGTAAAGTAGGTTTTGAGTTTATTAGTCTGCTACTGACTGTAATTTGTCTGTGAAAATTATCAGGATGCCTTACATAATTCGAAAAGTCACACCAAGATTCATTTAGATCTTTTCCAAGCCAAGAAATGTTTTTGTTATTGTTAAATTTTACCATTTGTTCAATATCAGTCATATCATAAGATGTGATAGTAAAAAAGCAACTACTTTTCCCTGCTTTCAAATTGATTAGAAGACTGTCATATACAGAATGATTATCTGGTTTATAAAAACAAATGCATCCTACATCTTTGTTATGTTCCGGCTTGAAAGGTGTATTGCGAACAATAAAATTTGCCACCTTAGTCTTGCTATCTTGTTACAAGATACAACCTTGTTACACATTGAATAATAATTTTGTTTTACTGTTGCCAGAAAGTCTGTAGTGGCAGTCTCCCATATACTGTAGGTATGGCTGCACAAACCCAGCAATTGCTCATATTAAGTGTCACTGCGCAAGTCTGTAGAATGGCATCAAATGTATTAAAAGAGGGATGCTAATTTGCCACTGTTTTTTGGTTTAGGTGTTATCAGCCTCTGCATTTTTTTATTAAAAGGCTGAACAGTAGTTAGTTTTTTTTTCAGAAATCAAGAAGTGCAGCAGTAGAACAAAAATAATTGCAGTTATCAAAGTAACGAGGCACGAAGAGGGAGCTGGGCGGGGTCGGAGTGGATCCTCACAGATGTTGAGGCACAAATGTGGTTTGCGGTGAATAGCTTGCTATTTAACTCCAAACACAAAGGCTGCAGTTGTTTGCCTCCCATGACTGGGGCTTGGTCGCTTGACTCAGGGAAAATGTCTTTTTTTTCATTGGTCCCACATCATCAATTGTCAATTTTTTTAGACTCTTGTATGAAAGGAAAATAGCTCATCATTGGATGATGCTGCAGCAGGGGAATTGAAATAGGCTGACTTAACTCATTCGGAACTGCTTTGCGAACATGGGAAACGTGGATCCAGGTTGAAGACCCTTAGAGTCTGATGACTGTAGCTGTTGTGAGGAGCACCAGGAATGGGTCTTTTCACTGGGGCTGGAGGGAGTGTCATCTGGAGAAGGATTGGACATATACCCAATCACCTAGGTGGATGTGTTGTATCTGGATCAGGCTGGAGCTGGGCAGAAATTACCTGCAAATGGTAGTGGTGTAGAACAAAAACAAGTTGTTTACAATAGCTAAACATTGCTTCATTAATTGCAATTTAAGGTTTGTAGGCAGGGGTGTGGCTGGCATTTTTCACAGGCCACAGCATGAGAATTTTATATGGGAAGAACTTCCAGGGTGCACTAACTGCACTCCAGAGAGTAAACAGTACCAAAGATGGTGCTTCTGGCCATTTTAATTCTGTTTTAGCAGTAAACTTCATTAATTTAGTCTTTAATGTTTGCTTTTCCTATTTTACCATGTCTGAAGCCCGAGTCCTGTGAGGACAGTGAAACTGAACATTGATGTTAAGTACTTTACAAATGTGTTGCACTATTTGGCCTGTAAAATGTGTGCCCCCATCAGATTTATGCAACACGGAACCTCAAACCGGGTTATTAGTTTAGAAATTAACTTTTTTGCCACAGTGCCTGCATCATTTTTAAGACATGGGTATGCTTTTACCCATCCAGAAAAAAACATCTACAATAACTAATACATACATAAATTTTACACTTGGTGGTAACTCTGTAAAGTCCCACTGAACACAACGAAAAGGTCTCTACAGCTTCTTAATACGTTGTGTGGGGACAGTAACAGATTTAGAAGCATTGAAAGAAAAATAAATAGTATGCCAGTTGAGGTGTAAAAAAAAAAACATATTCGTGAAACTACTAACCTTTCATCCTGATGGCGCCAGAGTGAGTCTGGAGAGCGACAGCCACCGTCACAGATCCACCTTACCCTTTGAGTCGTCAGCTTGATTTTGAAAATACAGTACATTTTGTAATGAAACAAGTATATTTTTAACTTCAAGAGGCTGCAAAAAAAAGCCTGAACAGGATTTAATAAGGCAGTCTCTCATGCTGCTTTGTCAGCAAAAAGCATTGCCCAGCGACTCGAAAGAAGAGTCCGATTTGTGGGCAGTACTCTTTATTACAGCAATTTTTTTTAGTAATAACAGAGCTTCTAACAAATTTTGAACAAAAATAGCATTTTTAATAGTTGTCCTTTCTCAAGTCAAATACCCACTTTCCTTTATAAGGTGCCAAAATCATGGAGAACGCCACAGGTGTATACCGGGAGTCACTATAAATAGTGACATTTTTACCTTTAGCTAGTTTACATGCTTCAGTAATGGCAACTAACTTGTCTATTTGAGCTGAAACATTTCCTTGCAATTGTCCAGTTAAAATAGAATCACTAGTGCATACAGCAAATGTTGTTGTTAATTGTCCATCTTTTCTTTGTATGCAGAATTCATCAACAAGGAGGATAAGATTAGGGTTTCATAGTGGTGTGTGTCTTGGAGTTCAGGTCCAGGAGGAAGCACATTGTTAACCACAAAAACGCAATCATGACATTTACCTTCCTTAGCAGTGGGGATAAGAGAAGTGGGATTTAAGGCGAGGCATCTAATAGCTCATACTTGGAAAGCCTGGAAGCAGAGAGATGCCGTGTTTTAATTTTTAACAGTAAAGCATCAACCAAACGTGGAACAGCAAGAAAAGTATCCTGTTTTAGAGTAAGTGCTGCTGCCGTATCAACTAGCAAGGCAGTGGCGTGCATGGCTGTAAGGCAAGGGGGGGGTGGCAGCTGCCACTGGGTCAAGATTTGTACTGTAATAAGCAACTGGCCTGAAAACATTTCTTTTTTGGGCTAAAAATGTTAATGCTACCTTATTGCGTTCACAGCAAAAAAGGTAAAACACTTAGAATATTCTTGTAATTCTAAGGCTGGTGGGTTTGAAAGAAGAGATTTTAGCTGAATGAAGGCTTGTTTGTGGCATGGTTGGGGCTCAGGAGTGTCTTTCTTTTTTTAGCAATTTTAATAGAGGCTTTAACCACCTCCGCATAATTAGAAATCCACTGTCTGCAATAGCGTGCTAGCCGAAGGAATCCCTTAAGTTGTCGGCCTGGGTGCCTTCTATTTAGCAGTAATGTGGGAGGGTAAGATGTCATGCATTTTGTGTGGTTTTAAGGTAATTTCAACTGCTGTGGCTTCTTTAAGCCCTGCTTCATTTTTGTGGGTCATCCATAACTGTGAAGGTACTATATTTAATAATACCACATTTGGCAATTTCACAGATTCTGCTTCAGTAATAATAGAAAAGGGACCATCTTTATCCAATTGCTTTGAGACAAAGCCCATTTGCATTACTGGAGACTTTTCTGGCACATTTAAAAACACTCCATGTGGTGTGCAGAATACTGTGCATTGCAATTTGCAAAGAAGATCACTACCTAAAAGATTGAGGTGCAGAAGTTCCTGCAAAGAAAGCATGGTGGTCTATTAGCTGTCCCAACTGAATGGGAAATTAAACTGTTTCAGGGTAGTCAGAGACTCCTGATACTCAGACTCCTCACACCATAATGCAAGACAAAGGAAGGTTTTGGGCAGCTGACGCACTTAAAATAGACCTAGTAGCTGTGGTGCCTATTAAAAAAGGGATATTGGTATCCTGGACCCTAACATTAACAAATGGATCCTTTTGTTGTACAGGTCCCAAGAGAAGTTGCAATGATTTCTTATCGTGGCTGTCCTGTGCATTGCACTCCCAAGCTGGTGGCTGTCACTGGATGGTCCATGTAGAAGGTTGCTGTTATTGTCTGGTAGTTTGTGGATCACATGAAGGCATTTCAAATGGATTATTGTGTTGCATTAGTGTATCCGCTAGTTGTAAGAAAGGACAGTTGTCTCTCTAATGGCCATTTTGTCTGCAGTCAAAACAAACTAGAATTGGCTCCCAGGGGAGTCTGATTTTTGAGTATTATTAAATCACTGAGGGAAGGGTGACGTGAAGTTAAAAAAAAAACCTAGGTCTGTTGCATCCTCCTTTCCTTCCCCTGTTTTCACCCCTAAAATGGGGCAAAGCATTTAACTGCCAAAGCTGTATGTTTAATATTTTTTTTTTCTGTCAGACTTTTTATGGGTGAGGGTATCAGCTAAATACTGGACTTGATTAACTCATGGAGCCCTAGATTTAGCCAATTTAAGCATACCTTTAATTGTTTGTAAATAGGGGGAAATAACCCATTTACAAAAGCAGCTGAGATACCACTCACTGCTGGCCCTTCACTGGGTTCAGAATAGCCAGAAAATGCTTCAGAAGCCTCAGTTATATGACATAAATAAGTATCAATGGGCTCATCTTTCTGCTGTGTTAACAGCTTTTGTGCAGGACCAGTTAGGTACAGGGGGACAAACAGTAATGGCTTGTAGTAACCATGTTCTGGCACTTTGAAAGTTTCTGTAGCTGTATGTTGAAGAATGAGATCTGGTATCTGTGCATGATCCCAAATGCACTTAAATAGGTCAGGCAGGATAGAGGTTTTTAACACTGTTCTAAGATCTTTTAACTTGGGATTTTGTAATTGAACATGCCCTCTTAAGATTCTAGCATATTTAGCTGGATTGGTACGAATGGCTGGAAGAGAGTCCAAAATAGTCTGGAAGTCCACAGCAGACCAGGAGCACACTACATTTATAGTGGAAGGTGCTGTATCATCTCTACCTTAGCCAGGGTTGGGGACTTGACATAAGTGATGGAACTGTACTGCTTAAGAGTTAACAGTAGTGCTTTCTTTCTCTGAGGAGGAATTAGTATCATCTTTATCTAGATTAATTTTGTCAGAGCTAAAATAACCATCCCCATCTATAATTATGGGAAACTGATTAACAAAATGACGCAAACGCAACTTGTGTGTCTGGAAGGAGAGAATAAAATTCCATTTTTGCGTAGCTACAGAAAACTCATGTACATTAAAGAAGAATGTGCCTCATCCTTCTGTTTTGCCACTAGAGGCTGAGCTGTCTGCAAGTGCACTCTTGGGATTTTTTTTTTAGAGGGTATGACTAGAGTCAGGGGAAGAAAAGTATTTTGCTAGTGTTTAAGAAGGTATGGTAGAAGGACCCAACTGGGCAGCGGAGGAGGCTGCTGTGGAAGAAGTAGCTCTCTGAAAGGGTGGTAGGACAGCAGGAATGGAGGAAGAAACAACAGGATCTTGTTGAGCAGGAGGGGGTTCATTATAGGGTGGAGGGGAGTGCAGTATGCACAACTAACCCTAGCACACAGTTGTCCTCTGATGACGATCATGGTTAAGTTGCATTTTTTTAAGTTCCCTAAGAAGATAAAGCCCACAGTCATCCTTTCCCTGACCAGGTGAAAGCGAGTGATTGTCTTTTTTGGTGCTTGTAATTGAGTTTTTAATTTATCTGTATTATGTTTTAAACTATGAACAATAGATTTTTCCCCTATCTTTAGATTCTGCCTACCATGCATTAAAAGATGACCAGCAGCTGGCAGGGACTTTACCTTTTTGTCTAAGTCGTTTCTGTAGATTTACTAAAATATCTTTATTAAATGTTTTTGCAGGTGGAAAAGTTAATTTACCATCATTTTTGGTCAGTTTGCCATTTATCTAAATACAGACAGCTGTCTTTAGTACGTTTGTAAAACATATGTCTAAAGTTTCATACTCTGGTTCTTTTAATGACCCCACATTCACTCCCATTGTAAAAGATTTTACATTGACAGTGCAAAATAAAAATATCCCGCTCCCATACTAACCCACATGTACACAGAAATGGCACTTGCCTTTGAATGTCAGCAAGTCTGCCAAGCGTGAAAGTTGTAAAATGAGAGGTGCAGCTGTGATCCGACTCTGCAGAACATACACTTGACAGAAAACTGTCAAGGGCTCAATAAAATGCTTTTCTGCAGAAGCAGCTCCCAAAGGATTGAAAAAGTCTGGTTTACAGCACCAGCTCTTATGGTTTAAATAAATACTTTAGTCTCTTGGTCGATCAAAGTACAATTATTTTATTAAAGTGAAAAACCACACGTGTGGGAGACAGTAGTCAGAAAGTCATGTCTCCCCAAACAAAAGGAGTTCATGGCTACTTTTATAGAAAACTCTTATCAAAGTAATAAACTTTATCTAGGAGGCCACTGTTAACATACAATAGAAAATAACAAGACAGTGCATTTCATCCATCAGACCACTACCACATATCCAGTAGGAAAATGCCAAATATAGCAAATACATTTTATACTTGTTATCTATGTTTTAACTTAATAAAGAATGCGTTTCCTTTTTGCTACTTGTCTAACAAGATGTGCTGCCTCAGACTCAAGAAACAAAACTTATCTTGCAGTACTATTCTGTAGCTTCAGGACACATTTGCAGTCACATACACCAGCCTTTTGAATCACATGCACTTTTAATCCTTTACAAAGGGTATTTACAAAGTGCCTGGTCCCAATCATACCTTTTGCATATTAAAAGGAATTCACATCCACCTCTATCTGGTCATTTGTCTTATTTAAGCCTCTTCCTTTTCAGAGATTCTAAAAGCCTTGGACTTTTCTGTGAGTCTTTACCAAAATCTAAGGTTCATTCAGACTTCTTTAACATGTGGTAGAACATTTTAAGTCGAGGTCCAACTTCCATGGTCAGTATCAAGATGTTCCCCTGTATCTAGTAGATGCCATCATCAGAGCAACTCAGCATCAAGCTCAAATGGTTTTATTTGCTCATGATCTATTGAACAATTACCCACGCTATCCTTGGAGGACAATCTGTACAATACATTCCAAATCTAGGTGAAATTTTGAGCATAGGTTAACAGAGACTTTACTCATCCCAAACATCTCTCAACCTCTTAAAGCAAGAAAGCTGGACAAAGCCACATATAATGGGGGGGGGGGCAGGCAAAGTGCCAAACATAGGGACACTTTTTAAATATTGCTCTTACAAACTTAGAAAGTTGATGGACTAAAAGGTTTTGCATTAGCATGGATTTTTCTTAAGGATATGAAGTCTGAAACTCAAATATCTACCTTTATTTTCCGACTTCATTCCTCCAATGTTGCAGTTTTTCTTTATGCTTGAAAAATAGAATAAAGAAAGAAAAAGCAACATCAAAGACAGATTTCATTTTTGGATGACAACTAACTTTTTTGTCAACAGGTAAATTAAAACTCAGTAAGTGACAATGAAGTGAAACAATCACAACATAGCCCTAATCATAGCACCTACCTTCGGTTCAAGCCTGCCACTGTAAGATGTCAGCTGGCCATCATCACTATTGTCGCTGGTGGGAGAAATGATTGAGGGAGCTATAGTGCCACTGTCAGTGACACTGGCACTGTCAAGAACTATATGGCAGTTGTGCACCAGACTAATGCATGATCATATTTTGCAAACTTAAAAAGGCAGTAAACATAGTGCAAGCCGGATCATACTGAGGATCTCACACCAACTTGTCCAGGCATTAGAAATGTGGTTTGAGCAGGCCAAAAACTCACTGATTGACTGTATGTACCTTAAACATGATGGTTTTGAAGCTCTCGTGAGCAGCTCCCTGGGGATTACAAACTATGGTCATTAGCCAAGTCTCAAGTGGGTAGCCTGCATCACCTGGAAAACAGAATAGGGAAGGGAGTATTGCTCCAATACTACTTGTACCACTGTATAGCTATAGAAGTGACTACATTTAGTAACAATATAATAGTTTACACTTGCCAGTTAGGTGACCTAAGGAATTCTACCATGTAGGAAAAGGGGGTGGAGTGAGTTTGTGTGCCAAACATGAGAACTGTGGGCGCTACCAGAATGCTAGACCAACACTCTGGTGATGCTTCCTCATGTATCCCCCCACTACCTGGCAGTTGTTGGAATGGTACCCCTTCCTGTTCTAGTACCATTTCCTCCATGTTCAAAGTGGGGTCCTAGTAATATGGGTGTACTCTATCATGCCAAGCATCTTAGGAAAGTATGCCATTCCATAGAAGGACATGCATGGTACTGGTTGGGTCCTTGGTGATGTGGAAATAGATGTACTGATCCATATGTGACAAGATTGTGTAAAGGAACTAGTGAATTATCCTCAAGGAAGAAGTCTCTGAGATAACTAGCATGCAAACATTCTGTGGCTGCTGAAAATACTTGTAAAACCAAACAGTCATTCACCTATTCTCCTCCAGTGAAACACCACTCCAGAACAGGCAAGTTGCTCATAAATGCACCAAAAATAGTTGGAATAAGGGCCAACTCACTGACAAAAACAAGAGCATTTATTAAGTACACAGTATCGTAACACTTTCACCTTCCCACCTGAAGGTATCATCAGAGATGAAAACTGCAAGTTGTGTTCAAGATAAAACGCACCTTCTAAATAGTACATGACTAATCAGAATTCAAATACATTTGTTGAAGCTAGTTGTCTCAAGTTACACTGTTAAATTATCAGTTACACTGTTAAAAACTGCAAGTTGTGTTCAAGATAATTTCTCTGACGATGCCATCAAGTGGAAGGTGAAAGCACTAAGATAGTGTGTATTAAACTCATTTTTTATCAGTAAGTTGGCCCTTATTCCAGCTATATTGGGTATTTGTGAACAGCTTGCCTACTCTGGAGTGGTGTTTTGCTGGAGGAATTTAGGTGAATGACTGTTTAGATAACTAACATGTCTCCAGTTTGTCTCTCGAAGTTCCCCATGGCAAATATCATGAGGGATGTACATACTTGAGTATCCACAGGTATGGGAAGGCCATGTGTTCCCCCAATTTCTGTCTGTGGGCCATATGAACTCAAAAGTCCATATTGTATCCCTCTTCACCTTGAAGATGTCCAGTAATTCCTGTTCAGCAAAGATGAGGTGAATAATCCTTTGCCTGTATCACAGCTGCCACCTTCTTCTTCTAGGCTGGTGAACTGTGCTTTGTGTACTTGGTTTTGGCTTCACCAAAATGATCAGCTCAGAGCTGCACCCAGCTAGATCGTCAGAAAAAGCAGGCTTCTTCGCAGAATGCATAGTGGCTAGTAAAGGTGCAGATTCACTTTATAATCCTTGTGTACACAGCACACTTGCTTATGAATGTGACTGTGAATCACATAAGGTTTGGAAGTGCACCTTATTTGCACCAGAAAGTCACAAATTTGTTCACATATTCATCACTTCCATCTCATTATTCCTTTATTTGCTTATTCTGCACTTATACCTGCTGCTTTTCTGCATAATGACTGAAGCTACGCATAGTCTTTCCTGGGTGGTTTGATGATATGGGTTAATGCCAGCTGGAGTTTTGTAAAGAATGATATGTCCTTTGAATATCAAACTGATTTATACAAGATGCTTGTGTTACAAATGTATTAGAACTTTGTCATTTGTATATCAAACTGATTTTGTAAAGATGCTTGTGCTGAAAATGTATTTGTGAGCTTTACATGTGTTGAAATGCATTAACAGTGCACCCAGCTGAAATGAAGAGAAATGTACATGTATTATTGTAGCTGAATTAAATATATGTTTTAATGGAGGATACTGGTGCAGCAGAGGTTAACTTTAAGAAAAATAAGGGAAATGTAAATGAGCTGTTAAACCCTTAAAAGGGTTAGGTCTGGAAAAGAGCTTTTGTCCATTAACTGTGAAAAGAGGGGAGGCCCCAGGCATAAACTTTTGGATGTGTATTGTGGCCATCCGTGCTAACATCCTGTCTCAGCTTCAAAGGGGAATACTGTGAGAACCTATAGTCAAGTTACCAGATGAGGTCATTTTGCCAGCCGTCTTGGAAATTGTATTTTAGATATTAGAGAGAGAAATTTCAGAGTATTGAGTTTTCTGTTTGGGAAGCCTGACTAGTAAGACCCTCACCCACACCATCTTGCCTTGTGGTAGTAAGTAACTTAACTAGAGAACAATAATTCTCTTATTCGGTCAGGAATGTAATGAAGCTTAGTTTACATATTGTTTTTCTTTATTTTTCTGAGTCTGTCCATCAATGTTCTTTTCATTATTTCCTGTAATCTGAACTCTGTGGTTTACTATGAATGTGTATGCAGTATTTTCATGTACTTATGATTTAATCTGAAGTAGTTTACTTCATTTGATCTTCAACCTGTGGATACAGGATCCGTATCTGATCTGAGCCGGCAAGTTCACTAGCATCTGCTCCAAGCTCCCCTTACCCATAATACACCTCCAGTACCTTCCATCCCCCAGATCTCATTTGTCGCGGCTTGCCCTGAAGCATCGTGATTCTGAGCTCTGAGTTTGAGTTGGGTTATTTGATTAGTAAGCAGTTTGTTTCTTAGTTAATTGAGTGTTAGCTGTTAGTGTAGCCTCCCTCTCCTCCTCCCCTCGCTGGTGCATTGTGTTTTAGGGTTTTTTTTTCAGTGTTAGTGTGTGTTGCTTCCCTTCCCCCCTCCGCGTTCTGTGTGCCTTTGAGTGTGTGGTGAGTGGGTTTGAGTGGGAAATGGTTTGTTTTTCTCTTTTCCTTCTTTTGTTGTGTGTGCGGTTTTCTTCTGTAAGAGACATGGCTGACCCGAAGCCGGTCTTTAAGAGGTGCACTGAGTGCGGCCACAAATTACCAGCTGATGGCCACACTCTGTGTTATGTGCTTGGGTGTAGTACATTAAGTACAGACTGTACCATTTGTGTGGGTTTTAACCCACGCGCTGTTAAGGATAGACGGACTAAGTTGGCCCCGAAAGGCCTTCCACCCACTACTGAGGCAGCTGCCTCTTCCACTGCTTCGGTCACAGCAGCTGTTGTGGCAGCCTCTCCTTCCTCTCTTGTCCTTGCTTCTCCTCCCTCCCAGGCTGGGACTCAACCTCCTGTTTCTAAGCCTGTGGAAGTGGAGCGCAGAAGAGGCAGAGAGAAGGAGAGAGAGTACAGGCCAGGAAAAACGTAAGAGGTCCCTGGACCTTTCTGCTTCTACTCCCGCCAAGAGTCTGTCTAGGATCCAAGACGCCCCTCGGCTCCGATCTCCAAAATTTTCCCTGGAGCAGCCACAATCACCATCTAGGGCCTTAGTTCCTCTACCTGCCAGGTCTGAGTCTGTGGCCTCGAGGTCAACCTCGACATGGATAAAATGATGAGGTTCATTCGTACCCAGATCCAGATGGGAGTCTTGCCAACCCCCTCTCTCTCTGGAGGGGGGACCAAACTTCCTTTCTTCACGCCAACTTCTCCTTCTCCAATTCATCCACCGGGTTCGAAGTACTTTGATCCGAGGATGGCCTTAGTCAGGGGTTGATGCTGACAGTACCAGTCTCATCGACGCTGGCAGCTGCCTGGAGTGTCGGATCCAACCAGTTCGGATCCGAGTGGCTCTCTGAGCCGGAACCTGGGTGTTGGATCTGAGGGAGAGGAACTTTTTCCATCGGCTCCGAGGAGGCACTTGGACTCCCAGAGTCTCTCACCGAGGACATGGATTTGGATGATGGGGAAGGTTCCTCCAGATCACCTCCCGAAGATGTCTCCTTTATATATATATATATATATATATATATATATATATATATATATATATATATATATATACACACACACACACACACACACACACACACACACACACACACACACACACACACACACACACAAAGTCTGCTCTTCAAAGTTCCCATTAGAACTAGCCAGTTTTTTTAGTTGTAGCACTCAAATCTGTTTCTTTGAGCTCAGCACTTGTTCAGAACTCGCTGTAAGCACTAAATAAGCTACAAATTGCTACAGCACTCAACTTCCCTCACTTGTCTAGAGAAAAACAATTTTTAGTACTTAATAAATAAGCACCTATGCAGGCATGTCTAAGGGTCAGCTCCCAGTGTTTTTTCCTGTCTACCTGATGAATCTGGGCATCTTGGGGCAATGCAGTAATTGCCTCATGTATACAGACAACCCTCTCCTCCTACCACCCAACACTACAACCTTTGAGAGATGCACTGATATAGCCAAACTGGAAGCAAAGCTCTCTTCACCCAAGACTGGATTAGACAGTGAAGAGGAGAAGGTAAACACTGACATCACACCACACTCATCACATAGCCCCTCAAGACCTACACCACCAAAACACACACATAGCAACACAAAATACGAGCTACCACCAGCTTAAGCAGATGGGGCCTCAGTTTAACATCTCATCCAAATGCAGTACACTCAGGAGTGAAGTCCCCCCCTCCCCTTATGCTGCACTGTAGTGCCAGCAATCACTCTGCTTGGTGTGGAAATCAACCCACAGGCTTCTGCACCAAAAGTGAGTGTGCTACTTGCTGTGCCACTGTCACTGGAGCAGTAGCTTCCCCAGGGATGGGCACAACATTCTGACAAAACAAGGTAGCCTTCCCTGTTTCCTGTCCCACGACCAACAAGAGTGACTCTCCCTTGCCCACTGAAGGGACTCCAACAGCACAGAGGACATGGTTAACCCCCAGCAAATAGTGGTTTGTAGGTAGGAAGTGGAAACTTTAGAAAAAAAAGATAGTGGATTACGTAGAAAAAAATGGAAACTGTAGGAACAGTACATCAGAAAAATGTTTTGGAGGAGGAATAAGGTTTAAGAGAATGCAGGACTTGAACAATGTATGTAATGTTGCTTTGATTATATGAGCTTATCTAAACAGTCCTATCTTGGTTTGTGATTTACTGTGGAGTTGACTGGTAAGAGAAGTTTTATTGGAATATATATTTTATTTTTTACCACTGTTTTTCACTGTTTGTGAGAAGGAAGGGATGGATTGTAGTCAAAATTTACTTTGATTTATATTTTGTTCTTTTACCTTTAATTTCCACTGTTGGCTGTTAGAAAGGGATAAGTTTTAGACAGGCAAGCTCTAGCCATCCCAAGGGACCTAGTCAGCTATAAATTCACAAAGTCTTCAGAGAGGACAATCCAGTGCTTATCTAAACAATCCTATCTTGGTTTGTGATTTATTGACATTTACTGTTAAAAAGAACTTGCACAGTCAGAACAACAGGTTTACTGTACTTTTTTAGTATTTAGTTGTATAGTGCTTTTGTGATTTTTCTAATAGCAGTTGAATTGAGTTCTCTTTGACTTCTGTGGTTACTATTTTGATTTTTCTTTTCTTTCATATTTTCTATTCGTTTGAAGCTGGATATGGATTCCTTAAATGAATATGCCAGTAATGATTTACTAAAGCATAAATATCTTACTGACTATGTGAGATATTGCCAGCCCTGCCAGGAAGAGTAAGGCAGTGGATGTGTAACGTATGCCAGCATAGCTAGCTGGAATTTTGTAAAGAATTATATGTCATTTGTATAACAAACTGATTTGTAAGACTGTTTGTGTTAAAAATTCTACCAACAGTAGGTCCTGACTATATTGTATCTGATTAAATGTATAAATTTTAACAGGGGATACTGGAAGGGAAGAGGTTAATCTCAATCCATCTGACTTTAAAAAATATTCTGAAATTAAATTATTGGGCCTAGGCCATAGGCATACCATCTGACTTTAAAAAATATTCTGAAATTAAATTATTGGGCCTAGGCCATAAAGATGTTATAGCATAGCTTTGAATGAAGCCAGAGACCAAATGTCTGTAAAAAACATGGTTTGTTAGTCTCTGTCGGAAGAGCAGGTGTTAAAATTGTTTTACAGCTTCCAGATGTGGCAGTAAACTTTAGCAATGCATGAGATATGTATTGTAACACACATATGTGCTAAATCCTGGCGGCTTCTTGCCAAGTGGGGGGTAGCATGTGAACCAGAAGTCAGATGACCAGATGTATGTAATGTTATTCTGTAATCCATCACTAAATTTATATTTTAATACTAGATGAGACTGAGGTCTCAGAGCACTGTGTTTTTGGAACCTGACAAAGACGGACCACTCACCTACTTTATTTTGCCTTGCTTTAGTAAGTGAGCCAGAGAATAGTAATTCTTTAGATCAGTCAGGAAAATATAGTGAGATTAGTTAAGTACTGTTTTTCTGTATCTGTGTGAATCTATTCATCTGTGTTTTAATATTTCCTCTGAAACTCTGGTGTTTATTGTAAATAGATACTTAATATTTTCATGTTCTTTCATTATTTATTATTAAATGCATTTAAATTGTTCATTCTGGCTGGTCTTTTAGAGAATATTTTAACTGTTGAGAGTACTATATCTATTTGGTGATGCACTGTGTCCACTTCTGAAAGCATTACTGCATTATCCAAACACTGCCATTTATATTAATTTCACTCTGGTACCCTTGTAAGAGCCTTAGAGTAGCTGGCTTTGGAGTGGCTGGTGACAATTAGCTACCTTATAGTCTGGACAGAAGGGGGCATTGCTAATAAATCTGTGCCAGGCTTACCCAGGTGTGTGTGTGTGTGTGTGTGTGTGTGTGTGTGTGTGTGTGTGTGTGTGTGTGAGTGAGATGCTTGGAGCAGGGACATGAAGCACTGGTTTCACAGTGTGTGTGGTGGAGGACTTGGTTTGGACACTCAGCCAAGGGCTCAACTCTGTAGCTGTGCCAGTGGAAAGTCTTATTGGGGATCTGGAGAGAGAGGGAAAATCAGCCCTCAGACTGTGTTCCCTGTGTGCTCTTAAGGGAAATTGTGCTTGGTGTAGAGAGCTGCATCTGCAAATACTTGGTGTATCCATTTTTGTTCCAAGTGAATGTCCCTGTCTGTTGTCAGCGGTAAGGATTCAGTCTCCTTGATTACTGGCCCAGAGTGGGGATGTCGCATATCAGTGAGCAGTGGTGTGTATTTTAATTGAACTTCTGTAGCCTGTGGGCAGTTGTCACTGAAGGTGGATGCAGTCTCAAGCAGCCACAAGGTAAACATACACAGTTTAATTTTCACAAAAGTTTTTATTTATTTTTGTTAGTTTAGTCAGAGAAAGCAGGTAAAAATGTCAGCAGAGGATTTTAGCAACGTGACAAAGAACCAGTTGGCCAAGGAGTGTGAAGCCAAAGGACTGCTGTATGCCAACCTGACTAAAGAGGAAATTATTTCAGCCTTAGTCGCAGCTCAGACCAGCAGTCAATAGGATAACCAGTCTAGTGATTGGGATCTGCATCCCTCAGAAACAGGACAGTTCACCTTTTCCTCAGAGGACTTGAAAATCCATCTGGAGTTAGAAACTTGAACTGGAGGCCAAACATTTGGAATTAGAATCAGCAGAGAGACTGTGGCATTTGGTGACTGAAGAAAATGATAGACTGCAGTACCTTGTGTGCATGCAATTATACACGGTCAGGCATGTGGGTCTAGTAGCCTGGGGGAGACCCAGACAGAGAGGGGGATACCATGTAGCAGTGAGCCTGAAGGTGAGCAACAGCTGTTGGTAGGTACTGATGTTCACTTGGGCAGAGTGACTGCAAGGGCAGAGGTGAGTGGTAATGCCCAGGTTGACCAGTACCTCTGTCAGAGGATACCAGACTTCCTGTGGAAGGGGAGCTGGAAAGAGTTACAAAGATAGTTGAGATAGGCTTAGCTCTTCAGACCTTACACTAAGAGGCTTGAGGGATGTAGTCAGGGAGGCACCTGATTCTTAAGGAAAAGGGGAGTCTGTATACTGAAACAAAGGATTACTTTAGAGAGACTGGACTCCTGAGGGAGGGCTAGAGGGTAAGGTAATAGAGCAGTTGGTAGTGCCTGTAGCCTGCAGTCTGGCACTTCTAGCCACAGCCCATCATCATCATCTTCTTTTGGCTGTTCACATTAGGGGTCGCCACAGCGGATGATCTGTTTCCATTTCTTCCTGTCCTCTGCGTCTTGCTCTGCCACACCAACCACCTTGCATGTCCTGACTCACCACATCCATAAACCTTATCTTAGGCCTTCCTCTTTTCCTGTTACCTGGTAGCTTCATCCTTAGCATCTTTTTCCCAATATACTCAGCATCACTCCTCAGCACATGTCCAAACCAACGTAATCATTCCTCTCTGGCTTTGTCTCCAAACCTTCCAACCTGGGCTGACCCTCTAATATACTTATTCCTAATCCTGTCCACCCTAGTCACACCCAGTGCAAATCTTAACATCTTTAACTCTGCCACATCCAGCTCAAACTCCTACTTTTTTGTCAATGCCACTGTCTCCAACCCATGTAACATAGCTGGTTTCACTACCCTCATGTTAGACCTTCCCTTTCACTCTTACTGGTACTAGTCGGTCACAAATCACTCCTGACACTCTTCTCCACCCACTCCATCCTGCCTGTACTCTCTTCTTCACCTCTCTTCCACACTCACCATTACTCTAAACTATTAATCCCAAGTATTTAAACTCATCTACCTTCGCCGCCTCTACTCCTTGCATCCTCACAATTCCTCTATCCTCCCTCTCATTCATGCACATATATTCTTATTCCTGCTGACCTTCATTCCTCTTCTCTCTAGAGCATATCTCCATCTCTCCAGGGTCTCCTCCACCTGTTCCTTACTCTCACTACAGATAATGTCATCTGCAAACTTCATAGTCCACAGGGACTCCTATGTGATCTCGTCTGTCAACCTGTCCATCACCATTGCAAATAAGAAAGGGCTCAGAGCTGATCCTTGATGTAATCACACATCCGTCTTTCCCACCACAGGCCTCACAGCTGTCACACAACCCTCGTACATATCCTGTACCACTCTTACATACTTTTCTGACACTCCCAACCTCCTCATACATTACCACAACTCCTCTAGGCACCCTATCATATGCTTTCTCAAAGTCTACAAAAACACAATGCAACTCCTTCTGACCTTCTCTGTACTTCTCCATCAACACTCTCAGAGCAAACATCACATCTGTAGTGCTCTTTCCCAGCATGAAACCATACTGCTAATCACTAATCATCACGTTCCTTCTTAACCTAGCTTCCACTACTCTTTCCCATAACTTCATGCTGTGACTGATTCCTTTTTCAGGTCATATGAGCACAAAACATACCAAGAGACGTATTATGCAGAAGTTTTATTGGCCAGGGTTTGCAAGGGATGTAACAAGATACTGCAGGACCTATGAGCAGTGCCAAAAAGTAGGCAAGGCAGGAGACAAGGTCAAAGCTCCTTTGATGCCTTTACCTATGACTGAGTAGCCATTTCAGAGGGTAGCTGTGGATATTGTAGGGCCTCTGAGGACCCAGAGTTCCACAGGGAAGAAGTATAATCCTGGTGGTGGTAGATTATGCTACTAGATACCTTGAGGCGATAGCTCTGTCCTCTATCGAGGCAGAGATGGTTGCAAATTCTTTGTTAGAGATTTTCAACAGGGTAGGTTTCCCAAGAGAAGTACTGACTGACAGAGGTGCCAGTTTCTTGTCAAACCTGCTGTATTGTCTGTGAAAGTGCTGTGGAGTGAAGCACCTATAGACTACCCTCTATCTCCAGACTAATGGACTTGTGGACAGGTTGAACTCTACACTAAAGACCATGCTACTGGTATTTGCAGACCAGTTTGAGGGACTGGGACAAATATTTGCCCCATGTGCTGTTTGCATACAGAGAGGTACTCCAGGAATCCACAGGTTTTTCACTGTTTGAGTTGCTAATTGGGCGTAGGGTAAGGGGGTCCTTTAGATTTGATTCATGATGAGTGGGAGAGTGTGTGTGAATCCCACAAGAAGTCTGTTATGGCATATGTCCTAAACCTCAGGACAAGGCATAGGGAGCTCCTGGGCTTGGCCCAGGATAACCTGGCAAGAGCCTAACAGCAGAAAAAGGTCTGGTGTGACAGGAATGTTCAAGCCCAAGAGTATGCTGTGGAACCTCAAGTTATGTTTGTCATTCATGTCAGACACAGTAAGCTGCAGGCAGCTTGGGAGGGACCTTTCAAAGTGGTAAGGAATATCAGTGATAACTACCTGGTAGATCTGCTAGGCTGGAGGCAGGGGCAGAAATTGTACCTTAGTTTCTGGTGTCATTCCAGGGGGATCCAGTACCTGACAGTCTGAGAAGATATGATTGACAGACCACGATGCTTTGCCAGAGGTGGCCTGTATCTCTCTCACTTGGGCTTCAAGCTTCTGGCAAAGGCTCTTGCCTCCTTCATAGTGCCTTTTTTAGGAAAAGTGATGAGGTCAAAACTACCAACATAAAAATTAAAGGTCATGCTGTTAAATGCTAGGGGTCTAAACATGAAACTGCACTCATTGCAAGCATTCTTACCCATGGAAGATGCTGACATTTGCGCATTCACAGAAATCTGGTTCAGAGCTACAGAGAGCACCCCCAGCCTTAACTGGTTACTCATTCTGTCATACATTCAGATCCCAAACTGTGGGCAGCAAAGCCAAAGGAGGTGGAGTTTTAATATGTATTAGACATACACACCTCCAGGCTGGTCAAACAGTATGATGCACAGGAAACACTCCAGATGCAGTTAGCTGTTGACAAGACCCCTATTCAAATCATAGCTAGCTGCAGGCCCCCAAATGCCCACTCCCCCTATCTGGACCTCATTGAATCTATCAAGATTCAACCCTTTACCCTGATCCTGGGTGACTTTAACTACCCAAATATAGATTGGAAGAACTGCTCATGCCAGAACACAAACACCCAGAGATTCCTCAAGTTTGTCAATGCAAACACCTGAGAACAGCTAGGTGATACCCCCACAAGAGGTGATGATATCTTGGACTTTCTATTAACTAACATGAGTAACCACTGCAGCATACCTACAGTACGTCATCCCTGGTAAGATCTGACCATAAATCAGTCACTTTTGAAGTCACCATCTCCTCCGACTCCCCTCTAGCTAGGATCAAACAAAACAACTTATCCAAAGCTGATTACCACCTCCTGAGGGATGGTATAAACAGCTTCACAGCCCCCTCCTCCTCTGTAGGAACTGGCACCAATGTCCATATCTGCACTAAAGTACTATACAAGAATTTATATAGATGCATGGAGTCAGGAATACCCGACAGGACAAAATCATCTGCCATAAGGAAGAGTAAACCTGTCTGGTGGACATCTGCAATAAATAAATTCTATAACAAAAGGGGCAGCAGTGTCCCAGTGGCTGTTCCTATCCAAGTTCAAGAAATCAGAGCAGTGTTACAGGAGTTTGGGGCATGTTCACTGGGAAACCTGGTGTACCCACCTGGTGCAGCACTGTGTGCATACAGGACCCCAAAGACCTATCTAGCAGGCCCCTTACAGGGTGCCTGAGTGAGTCAGACTGTGTCTGAAGGAAGGGATACTGGAAATGGGGGTAATCTAGGAGTCCAGCAGTCCCTGGGCATCCCTAGTGGTGCTGGTACCAAAGAAAGATGTCAGCATCAGGTTCTGTGTGGACTGCAGAAAACTAAATAGTCACACACAGTCAGATGCTTACCCTATGTCTAGGACAGATGAAGCCTTAGAACAGCTTGGTGGGGTCAAGTATCTAACCACTATTGATCTGACCAAGGGCTACTGGTAGGTGCCCTTGACTCCCACTGCTAGAGAGAGGTCGGCCTTTGTGGTTCCTTTTGCGATGAGAAATGCCCAGCGACCTTCCAGAGGCTGGTAGATCGTATCCTAGCAGAAGATTATGCCCTTGCTTACCTGGATGATATTGCCATTTACAACCAATCCTGGCATGAGCACTTTCAACATGTCAGGGAAGTCTTGGTCTGACTGCAAAGGGCAGGGTTGACCATTAAGCCCAGTTAGTGTTAGGTGAGTATGGCAGAGGTCTTCTAGCTGGGACATAGATCAGGCCAGAACCTGTTAAATTGGAACCTATTCAGATGTGGTCTACCCCTGTTACCAAAATGCAGGTGAGGGCATTCTTGTGGACAGTGGGGTGTACTATAGAAAATTCATTCCCAATTATAGCACAATAGCTGCTTCCGTGACATACCTGATAAACAGGCCAGACAAGGTAGTGTGGACCGCAGCCTGCGACAAGGCATTCCAAAACTTAAAGGGGCTTTAGGAGAAGCCCTGTGTTAGCCAGTCTAGATTACAGCAAATAATTTGTTTGCAGGTGGATGGTTTGAACCATGTTGTGAGGGCTGTACTCAGCCAGGTTTCCTCAGAGAGAAGAGCACCCAGTGGTATATCTCAGCTATAGACTTCGACCTAGGAAGGAATGTTCATGCAGCAGTAGAAAAATAATGTCTAGCCAATAGTATGGGCATTGCAGAAGCTTCAACCCTATCTGTGTGGAAGGAAATTCACTGTAGTTACAGACCATAATCCTTTAACATGGCTACATCAAGCCAGCCAGCAAAATGCCAAGTTATTGAGGTAGAGGCTATGGTTGCATGCATATATCATATGACAGTGGAGCACTGTATTGGAATCAGCAATGCCAATGCAGATGGCCTCTCAAGACAGGGTGTGGATTAATGTATTCCCAGACAGGCTCATTTCTCTCAAGCAAAGTTTCTCCAGGGTTACTTGAGATACTAGCTGGAATATTCAAAAAGGAGGGTGAGGTGTGACGATGTGAGGTATTGCCAGCTGTGCCAGGAGAAGTAGAGTAGTGGATGTGTAACATATCCTAGCATAATTATCTGGAATTTCGTAAAGAATTATGTCATTTTTATATCAAACTGATTTGTAAAGCTGCTTGTGTTAAAATGTACCAACAGTGGGTCCTGACTGTATTGTAACTGATTAAATGTATGTGTTTCAGCAGAGAATACTGGAAGAGAAGAGGTTAATCTCAATCCACCTGACTTTAAAACATATTCTGAAATTAAATTACTGGGCCTAGGCCATAAAGATGTTCTCTCACAGTTTAGAATTCAGCGAGAGATGCAGTGTAAGGGCATGGTTTGCTAGTCTATATAGGAAGAGCAGAAGTGTTAAAATTGTTTTACAGCTTCCAGATGTGGCAATAAACTTTAGCAAAGCCCAAGATATTTATTGTAACATATATGTGCTAAATCCTGGCAGCTTCTAGCCAAGGGGGTAGCACGGGAACCAGAAGTCAGATGACCAGATGTATCTGATGTCATTCTGCAGTCCATCGCTAAAATATTATAATACTAGGTGAGGCTGAAGTCTCAGTGCACTCTGTTTTTGGAATTTGACAAAGGACCCCTCACCTACTTCATCTTGCTTTGCACTAGTAAGTGACCAGGGAATAGTAATTATTTAGCTCAGTCAAGACAATATAGTTAGATTAGTAAAGTACTGTTTTCTGTATCTGTTTTAATATTTCCTGTGGCTGAAACTCTGGTGTTTATTGTAAATAGATATTTAGCATTTTCTTATTTATTATCAAATGTATTAAAACCTTTCCTTGTGGCTGGTCTCTTAGAGAATATATTAACCATTGAGAGTACTATCTCTTGGTGACACATTGTGGCCACTCCTGAAAGCCTTACTGCACTGGCCAAACAGTATCATTTATATTGATATTAATTTCACTCAGTATAATTGGGTGCCCTTGTCAGTAACTACCTTATAGTCTGGGCAGAAGGGGGCAAAGCTAGTAAATCTGTACCACCCTTTCCGAAGTGTGTGTGTGTGTGTGTGTGTGTGTGTGTGTGTGTGTGTGTATCTATGCATATAAAATCTCAGTGTGTGTGCCAGTTGGGACAGGAAGCACTGGTTTCACAGAGATGTTGTTGGACTTGGCTTGGACACTCAGCTGAGGACTCAACTCTGTAGCTGTGCCAGTGGGGAGTCTTATTGGGGATCTTGAGAAAGAAGAAAAAACAGCCCCTGGACTGTGTGTTCCCTATGTGCTCTTAAGGAAAATTGTACTTGATGCAGAGAGCTGCATCTGGGAATACTGGGTGTATCCATTTTGTTCCAAGTGAACGTCCCTCTCCAGTGTCAGTGGTGAGGATTTAGCCTCCTTGATTACTGGCCCAGAGTGAGGACTTGACAGTCTTGTACAGTGTAATAAATGCTATGCATATTTAAAGGTAACACCTGATAACACTGGTGATCTGTATTCCTCATGTGAAAAGGTGGATGATTTGCTTACAATTATTGGAAGTAAATCTAGACTTACTGATGATTGCACTTGTACTATTGACACGGCTTGGAGAACTGTTGCTGCATATATTAATGGCTGGACTGGTGAGATAAATAATGTTAGGCGATGAGCAAATTTTGGAAGTGATGTCTATTTTCTGTAAAGATCATTCATCCCCTATGAAACAAGATGCTGCCCCTGACCACTTTCGAATTTTAGATGCAAGTATTCAGCAATCTGAGGATTCATAGTGTTAAGAAAGAAATTCAGTTTTTAAAAAGAGATGAAAAAAGAAAGAAAGGAACTAGTTCACAACAAATAAGGAAGAAAAAGAAATCAGTAAATGTCTGTAAACTAAAGAGAATACGTACTAAAAGGGACACTGCTTTGTTATGTAACACACATTACTGGGAATGATAACATTTTTCTGTCAGACAACCTTTAGTCTACAAAAAAATGCATAATTTTTCCAAAAGAAAAGGTAGTAAAAAGAGGCAAGGGGCAGGTAAAAAGGAAAAAATCAAAACTGGGCTCAAGCTGTGGCTGTAGAAAGTCAGCTGCATGAGAATTTTGTATGCTCACAAATTTAATATGCAGTGAAAACAGTGGAATTAATAAGACTAATGGTGATGAAGATTATTCCTTTGTAACAATTGGTAGAGCAGCTGTTACTGTATTAGAAGTTGAAGATTCTTCATATCTGTTTAGAAGAGATCTTATAAGTGGAGATTCAGTTATTAGAGGAACTGATACATTTGCAGAGAAGATAATAAACATTGAATAGTGTCATTGACAGCTCAGATAGTCAGCAAAATGTATGTATTTATAGCAACAAGCTGTGCGAGTTTGAAACTAAAATGCAACAGTTTGAGACTGCAGTGGCAATGACTGTCATTTGATGTGTGTATAAAATACAAGTTAATTCCTAGCGACCTACACATTTTGAAAATGCTCACCTACAGGGATGTAATATCCCACATTGTTAAAACAATGTCAGGCCTTAAATCTTGATTGCTCAATTCAGTATATGAAACATATGAACCATTTTTTTTCAGCCTGCTGAAGCTCAGTTAAAATTAGAATTTATACAAGAATATAATGACCTTATAGCATAGATGGGCCCTAATTCTCATTCATCTCTATTAGCAGAAACTATGGATCAGATTATTGCTTTTGAAAAACGTTTAATACAAACAAAAAAAGAAAACATCAACAGCGACATTCATGATTTTAAATTTGGTCATGTCTTTGCTTGGTGAGATCAATGCCTGCATGCAGTTAGGTAGCAACAACAACCAATAGCAACCGATGAAAACGTACAGAAAACACCATCGCTTATGCTTCCTGTTGAGAAAGATGTGTTCGCAACTACCATTGTAAATTCTGCAAGTAATCTCTTGAAGTCTACAAATGTGAACAATAACACATCGGTTATGGTAGATTCCCACATTATTTTGGCCATACACCCTTTAGAACTGCCTTCACCATTAAACAAACCATACCCATTATCACAGGAAAAATGGAGTTTCAGGAACAGAGAAACCAAAGAGACAAGCAGGACAAAGGATGCAAACCAGAAGCTAGTCCAGGAGATAAGTGACAGTTTTTAACCTTTCTAACATGTATTAAATGAACATGAACTAGCATTACTGGATAAGAGTCTTACCTTTATTCCTGCCAGTATAACAGACACGTCTGATATGTTAATTGATGTCAAACTGCTTGTAAGGAATTTGAATCATAAGCTATTGTATGGTGTAAGTAATTCATCTGAGTATAGCACAAATTTATTATCTAGAAGTAGTATTTTTATGCCATTGAATAATCCTCTTATAGCAGCTTTTGAACAAGCAGTAGAAAATATTTATCAAGCAATAACAACTAACAGTCGTTTTTACAACTTAATGGTTGAGCAACAACAAGCTGTTAAATTTTTAGCCACTAACCCCAACATAGTTGTAACAGCAGCAGATAAGGGTGGTGGCATTGTTATTTTAGATGTTAGTGATTAAAATACTAAAATGTATGATATGTCAAGTAGCAATGAGCATCTGATCATAGACAAGAAGCAGGTTAATAGTATTGTAACAAAAGTGAATAGTATGATCTATGACATGCACCTTAATGGAGAAATTACTTGGAAATGTTGGACTATTTTCATGTGACTGCTCCCAAAATACCAGTCATATATGGAATTCCAAAAATTCTTAAATCAGTTACTTCCACACCATTAAGACCGTTTGGTTCTGTAATCCAACCATTTGCTGAAACAATCTCATACTACTTAGAGCCCTGAGTTATTAGACATATGCCCTAAGTTATTCTACGACAGTAATTAAGGATACATCCTAGTTTTTAACACACCTGTATGACTGGTCTTTGTCTAACAATATTGCCAATTGGTACTTTTACATTAGATCCAAATGCCCTAGTTACTTCAGTACCGAATGATATTAGAATAGAGTAACTTTGAGAATTTGTAGCATTGCATACAGTTTTTTTACCAAGTGAGAATAACACTATTTGTGGCTTACCAGAACTGGTTTTAACAAACAATGTTTTTTTGTTCCATAAATATATATATAAACAATGTAAAGGAGTAGCCATGGGTACTCTCATGGCTAGTAGCTATGCAAATTTGGTTATGAGTAAATGGGAGTTCGATTTTGTTTTTTCTGAAACAAATAGCTTTCTTAATATAGGAGTTTTGTGGATGGTTTGTTTTTAGTATGGAATGGTTCTCTTTCTACATTTTCTTACTTTTTATTGTATTTAAATTTAACTACTGAATTTTTATGGTTTAAACATGCCATACATTATACACAAATAGATTTTTTAGATATTGGATTGTTTAAGGGAACCGCTGGTAAAATTGAAACTACATTGTTTAAGAAAGATGTCAGGAAAAATACGTATCTGAGCAAGAGTAGTATGCACCCTCCTCATGTTTTTAAAAATGTAGTGAAAAATCACTTGAAACCACCTGGCAAAGAACACTAAACTTTGAACAAAAAACTTTTCACAGTAGCTCAAATTCCCAGTAAAGAACCACACAATCGTTTTAGCGCTTTTGTCCCTTTAAGAAAGTTAAACTTCTTCAGAAAAAACAAACATGAAAACCTCCACATTTAAATAGCTTTCCAAAATGTTACATCACTTCCTTTTGTAACTTCTGTAACATCACTTCCTTTTGTAGCATCACTTCCTTTTAAAGAAACATGCTAAGCCTGTTAAAAGTCCTTAGTCACATACCATGTCTCCCATAATGAAAAACTTTGAACATACAAAAATAAAAAAAAAAATGCATCAAACAATTAATACAAAAACGATGATAAAAACGTATTTACCAATAATGTTTTGTCATATTTAAGACAATTGTGTAACTTTAAGTTTCAACAAACATTTCAGATTTAAATTTCCATTTAACCGTGGTGCTTTGTCAGCCCTCAAAAACACTTGCCGTTTGTATTCTCTTATTTCTAGCACTTTATTACAGCTAAATACAAACTTCTCCATCATCATTTGTTCAAGCACAGTGAAATGAAACTTTAAATCTTGAACATTCTACAGTGTGTTTGGCCAGGGCATTGGAAAAATCTTTAATCTTAATGGCTTTAACATGTTCCCTTATTCTGTACTGCAACTCCCTAACACTTTTGCCTTCATAGAAATGGGAACATGTGTCACATCTAGCCACATAAACAATACCACTATTGTGGCAATTAAATCTCTTCTTGGCCTCAAAAATTAACCAAATATGTTCAGAAATGATGCAACTAACATTGCTTATAAACAGACATTGCTTCCAGGTGGTACAAGCAAAAGTACCAACTGTTGTACTTACCGGGTCTGAACTCACTAATCAGCTCCTGTTTAAGTAATAATTTAAGATTTACAACTTTTTTAAACACGAACTGTGAAAGATCCTGTGTAACTTTAATAAGATCTGGATTCCCTAGAACAATCTTCCATTTGTTTTAAAAAATTATTAATTTCTGAACTATCTGTTGTGAGCGGAACTTGTATAGCACACCTCATTTCATCATTCACTTTAACATAATTCGACTGCTTTACAAAATCCCCTTTTCCAAAATTGAAGAAAATGAAGTGTCCCTTTTACTAAGGACTTCATTTTTAATTTTGTGAAGCTCTTCAGTAGGGTAGCCTTTCTAAAAAGAAACTGATTAAAACTCCAACTTCCCTATGTAATTTATTTTCATTACTAATCAAGTGGCATAACCTAATAACTTGTGCATGGAAAATGTTCAATTTCATCTTCTTTGGATGGTGGCTACTATAGTTGAGAATTATTTGTAAAAGTCAGTTTACACATGTGGCTAGACTGAATGCAAGAAAAGAAAACATGGGCATAATTTAAAAACATGGCCAATGATTTTTTAAAGGAGGTTATAAGGAACATAATGTATTGAATATAGTAACAAAGATACAGCAAGATAGCATTGCTAAAATTTAAATTGTCTTGCCGACCCACCGCATGTGCAGCCCTGCTTAGCATTCCTAACACCGCCCACACAGTACAGACCAATGGGAACCACCTGCAAAAGACCAAAAGAGCCAGAAAATCAACCCGAGCTCCCAATCAAACAAGCCTATCAAGAGTGTACCTAACACCGGGTTAACTTCCCAGCACCTTCCCACATAGTACAGACCAACAGAAACCACCTACCAAAGACCGAAAGAGCCAGAAAATCAACCCAAGCTCCCAGTCAAATAAGACTGTCAAGGTTACTGTCCTCTTTTGTACCTATAAGCACATTAACTGGGTTGGCCCTGGAAAATGTTTATTACTTGTTCATAGTGCATTAGTTTTTTTAATTCATTAACCTAAAACTCCTATTCTTGTCTGCTCCAGCCACACACCCCTGCTACGCATACAACTGTAATCACTCAGGGACGTTTCAAAGACCTTCCCTCCTCAGCACGGTCTTTCCCTGATTCCCTCTTCCCCACCTCTGTCTGACAATATGTAATAGAACTTCCTCCCACTCAAACTTACTTTACAGGCAAGCTTCCCCAACAGTCACTACACACACCTGTTTTGTTCTCCTAATTTCTCGCACAGCCTCTTGCCCAATACACTGATTGTTTTTTGTGGCCACTTACCTGCACCGCTGGTGCATGTCTGCTCCCTTTACCTGTACTACTATTGCATCCCTGCTCTGTTCGCCCTCGCTACCGCTTGGGCTCACTCCACTCCCCTACCCTGCCCCCAATTCCCACCTACCCCCACTACTCATAGATTTATCTCAACCCCACATCACCTGACCCATCAACCACACCCACTAGCCACTCCCATTCACACACACACTTCACCCACACTCAAGTATAGACTCCTTCCCACAACCATAAACACCATCCAATTCACTCCCTTTTCTCCGATCCACTCACATTCTCTACACCTACACTTACTCCCATATACTTTGACAATGCTCACAATCCTAATCTACCCACTCCCTCCTCAAAGGCACACACCACCAATTTTAAACCCGCACCCCTGCTACTATGTCCTATACACCTGGAACTTCCACTTGTACAATACTTCCCTACTGCTACTTTCCCTACTCATATGCCTTTCCACAGCCTCCATTATTACTTCATATCACCACTCACCCATCAAACATAATTACCTTAAATCTCCCACCCTTCCTCTTACTACTTCTAACCCCTACAAACATACAGTCACATCCCCATCCAGTTATAGCCAAATCATCTTTCAAATCACATCCCCAATTCACTATGTCCCACAATCCAAAAATCAACCAAACCTCAGATTCCAGTGCCTAATGATGTTATACCTTAAAACAATTACCAACATTGCAGCCCAGCTACAACTAGGAGGAGATATTCACCCCCAACCTTGGCCCAACAACAATCTCTAACAACACACTAAACTCCCACCTACCACTTAAGCATACCACTTAAGCATAAACCCACTGACCTACTAATACTCAACTTGAACATTCGCAGTATTTTGAACAAAATAGAAGAGCTGCACTCAGCTTTCGCAACCCTGACATATAATTACTGAGACATGACATAAGCCTCATATCAAGGATAACTCTATAACCCCTCCTGGATATAACATTTAAAGAGTTGACAGACTTCACAAAAAAGGTGGAGGTGTTGCCCTTCTTCCAATCTAAAATTCCAGCTACTCCAAAAATGCTGAAATCATAGGTGCCACACTCCTCTTAAACCAGCACAAGCACCTAAACTTACTTGGGATCTTTATAGCCCCAGGGGACAACCTAACCACACTAAAGTCAATACTCCACTGGGCTTCCTACTCCCTCCCCCAAGAAACCATAGTCCTAGGCGATGTCAATATCAACTGGAATGCTATCCACTCACCAACACCCACCAATAACATAAACCTATATAATTTCACCCAACTCATTCAATCACCCACATGCATTGATAAGCCCACAATAATGGAATCCATACTTGACTGGATCCTTACAAACCAACCCAACACTGCCCATCAGTGCTAACACTGCCTAACTCTCTGTGACCACAATCCCACTTTCATCCTTAGACACAAACTTAAATCATTAAACTTCCCCTCCCTACTACAAACCTGTGCCCACAAAAGCTTCCCCACAGACCACTTCCTAGAAGCCTTGGAATCCTGCAACTGGTTTCCCATCAAAATCCTCCCACTAGACAATGCAGTAGAATACTTCAAGCTCCACAATTCTAGACATCTTCAACCATCTAGCCACAATCAAAACAATTGGAATACGTAGCAACTCTGCCCCCTGGCTACAAAACATCACAAGGGCCTTACTAAAATAAGGCTTGGAGAATCTGGCATCAGTACAAAACTCCCACAACTAGGTAAGCCTTCCTCAAACTTAGAAATAAAGCAAAAAAAAAAGTTAAGACTGACAAGCTAAAACACTACACTTCCCTACAAAGAAAACACGGTAACAACCCTCAAAAATTGTGGGCCACAGTGAACAACATCCTTCAGCCACTACACCCCCCCCCCCTTAATATAGAAGGTTCAAACTTAGATAGCCTCCAGTTTCAATGACTACTTTACCTCCTCTATATTTAAACTCATAAACAATACAAACCACCCCAACACCCTGAACCCCAGATAAATACTACCCCCGTCTCACTCAAGCCAGTACCAGTATCTACCATCCAAAATCTCTTAGTAAAACTTAAACCAACCACCCTCGCTGCCGACAGTCTTCCTGCCGAATACCTCCAACTCGCATCCAGGGCCACAGCATATCCCATCACACTACTGCTAAATAGATCTATTACCAAACGTCATTCCCAACCTTGTGGAAAACCTCTTTCTACATTCCCATTCACAAGGGCAGTCCCTCTACCGATCTCTCTAACTACTGTCCCATCGCAATCCTCTCACTCCTATCCAGAATCCTAGAAAGGTGCATCTGCCATCAACTTGCTCACCCACCTTCTCTCTAACAACCTTCTGTCCAATTCACAACATGGCTTCCGCGCATCCCACAGCACCACCACAGCCGTAATCAACTTCACCAACACCATAAACACGTACAGAAACCAAGGTAAACTTGTCTCTGCCACCTTTCTAGACTTATCCAAAGCATTCAGTACAGTTTCCCACAATAAACTTCTAACCTGCCTCTCAGATCTCAACTTTGACAGTCCCAACCCACTCTAGTTTAATAGCTATCTTAACAACTGCCATCAGTCTGTCACATGGCTTAACTCTCTTCCCTCCCACTCACGGTCGGCGTACTCCAAGGTTCCATCCTCGGCCCCCTCCTGTTCATCATCTTTACAAACCAACTCCACTCAGCAACTACAAAAGCAGAAATAGTCCAATACGCTGATGATACAACCCTGAGCTGCTCTGCTTCCAACATAAAATCCAACAGTCCTTCACTGAAATAGAAAATTAGCTAAACAAATCCCAGTTAATATTAAACCCAAAGAAAACACAACTTATGTTCTACCCAGCAAAGACCTATGATACTACCTTCTCTATATCCTCAGCTAACAAGACCCTCATCACTCCAGTCCCAGAAGCAAAGTTGCTAGGATTTACAATCGAACAAGTAAAATACAACAAACTTATATCTCTCACTGTCTCCAAAGTCCACAAGAAGCTAGGGGGACCCTCTCACCGTAAAAGGTACCTAACTTCCGAAGCTAGAATCGCCATAGCCAGACCCCTTCTGCTAGCAACACTACTGTATGCTTGCCTAGTGTTAAACTTAAATAAAACTGACCTTAATAAACTCTCCACATGCTATAACAAAATTGCCAGGTTCACTACCAATGCCAGATCATGCTCCCACCACTGCCAATCCCTACATACACTACACTGGTTAGAATTCCCATATATACTACGATACCACCAACTTAACCTAGCACACCAGATCTTATATTATCCTGAAAAAAACCCTGCCTTGACTGGCCTTCTAAACTTCTACAATTCTAATAGACAATTGTAATCCAGCAACAAAGCTCTGAGAGAAAATATCCAGTGTAAGAACAGCTCTGGGGAATCTCTTCCCTCACGAAGTTGCTAAAATATGGAATACCCTGCCTCCTGACCTCAGACTCCAAAAATGTACATCCATCTTCAAAAACCTTGTAAAATCTTATCTGTACACCAACCATTTATGTAACTGCAATAGACCTCCCTGAAACCCCCCCCCCCCGCTGAATGAAGTTACCCCCTAATGCTTTAGACAAGTAATACTGTGTTCCACTCTTTCTCATTGTACATACTGTCAATGTTGTATATATGCCTATACTATACTAATGCTCTGTAATGTAAAAACACTGCACCTGCATTTGTTTATAAAGTGTGTGATCACGTCTGTACTTTATCTCTCTATTAATAGCCTGTTAACCTTTCTACATGTGTTTCCTAAACTTTGTCACCTTGATTGTTGTTCTAACTTGTTCATTACTCTTAACTATTTGGAGCTTTTCTCCCCAGGACTCCACTGAAAAAGGACACTAGCTGTCCAGCCAGACTATCCTGGCAAATAAATGTTAAATAAAATAAATAAATTTGATTACTTCACTGAGTAATAATGATAAAGTTAAGGGCACAAAGAGCTTTATTTAGGTGTTTGTTACCCTACGATGTCCAAACTCATCAAATACAGGATGTTAAACACTGGTACAGGTATAGTCCTACTTTTAAAGACATAGGAGTAGATGGCAAAATTTTGGGTGTAAAAGTCTAGTATTTTAAAAAAAATCTTATAAGGAACAGTAGTAGTATATAAACACAGTATTTATTTCCAAGTATGGACCCCAAAAATGTAACAGTTGTCAGTTCTCCAGGTATGTCTTCACATAAACAACTTTTAAGCATCCAGTTAGTCTAAAACCATTATGTCTTAGATGCCGTGGGACATGTAATACTAAAAACATAATATACATGGCAAAATGCCTGATCTGTAGCTCCTTCTATATAGGTAAAACAAATAGAAACTTTAAAGAGAATTTGTGAGCATATATCTGATTATAAGAAGGCAGGTAGACACAAATGTGTTATACAGGTATATTAAGCAGCACATCTCATGAATTTTGCTTTTTTATTTTTACAAAGTAATACAGGAAAGCGTAAGAGGTTTGGACCTGAAGAACCACACAGAAATGATTGAAAATAAGTGGATAATATTTTTTAAAGCACACTGTCCACCTGGTCTCAGTGAAAGAGTGACAATGAAGCCAGTCCTGAAAGATAAACACAATAAAATTAAATAATTTTGATACACAGATGTAAACGTTTTAGTATATGGTTTTTAGCTTGTTATATGCCGATTTTTGTAATTTTTAGTGTTCCTAGTGCATGTAAAGTATTTTTGTGTTAGCCCTTTTTATGTGTTCCTCCTTTAAAGGTGTAGTCACAAGACCTTTTCCTTTTTGTATTTAAATCATGCGTTTTAAATCAGCTGACTATTTGCCTGAAGAAGCCTGTATTGGTGAAAGAACTAGCAAGCTTTAATAAATTTCCTGCTGTTTAAGTATCGAGTGTTGTGGTACCAGTTTACTTTGGTGGCTTTGTTTTATTTTACCTGATTTTTTGATGCACTGACTTTATCTACATGATGGAATTATTTTATATTAATAGTGTCATGCTTGCCAGGAGCAAAAATAGAAGATGCGAGATGAGCATTGGTTCACCTTAATGTAAGGAAGTACACATCTGTTTTTATTCATGTCGGTACAAATGATCTCATCCGCAAGGACTGTGCAACTGTTAGTAGGGAACTTACAGCCCTCTTCAGTAGTATATAGGTAGATTGTACTGGTGGTGTTGTCTTTTGGCTTTTCCCGGTCAGGGGTCGCCACAGCGGAACTCCGGTCTGCTAATGATTGGCAGTAGATTTTTACATGCCAAGTTGCCGGCCCTGACGCACAACCTTCAACGAAGGTACGCCCATTCACACACGTCTCCACACAAAAGACGCTCTAGCTGAGAATCGAACAGGACAATGTCTTACTGTGAGGCGACAATGCTACCGCAGCACCACCACCGCAGTCCAGGTAGATTGTACTGGTGATGTTCATTGTGTTTCACTGTTGCAGTCATTACACTTGGGTTATCGTGCTGGCAGGTTACCCACAGTCGGCCCGAGTTCCAAAGTCTAGGTCCGGCGTCGGTTGCTGTCGCCTCTTCCCTGACATCAGTGCTCCAGGGGTATAAAAGATGCAACCGACGCCATTTTCTTCAGTCTTTCTTGCCGCGCGGTGCCCGAGCAGAAGCAGTTCGTAAGTGCCAGTCGGCCGACTCCTGAGATTTTCTAAATAGAGTTTCAGAACTGAAGTCTTCAATAAAGCTAAGTACCCCGTTGGGGAAACTTTTTCTTGCTCCAGACCGATGTCAGTAAAAGTTAACAATTGTATTTCTTGTGGGAAGCAAATACCTCATAAGGGCTTTCATTCTTACTGTATTCCTTGCCTAGGCCCTGACCACGACCTTACTAGTTGTCGGTTTTGTGCTAGATTCAACAAACGCACTATTAAACGTCGGTTTGATTTTGCATTATATTACTTTGGCTGAAGGTTTAACTATATAATGCCGTCTGAACAACCGACGACTGGAATGCATAAAAATTGCAAAGACAAGGAAAAGGACAGGCATCCGAGGTCCAAAACCGACGACGAAGCCTCTTCTAGGCCAGTCGCTGGTTTGCCGGTTCTCATTGAGGCGCTTCTGCAGCCCTTGACGCCCGCTACCTCAGAGCCACAGACCGTATCCGACTCCCACGTGGAGACTACTAGGCCTCTGGATACTGAAGGTATTGGGCCTACGGAAAATATTCCTTCAGATGGGTCCAGAGCCGCTGAGCAGGCATCTGCTTCTGAGGGTGTTTTCAGACCTTCACAGCTTACTATTAAATCCTCTGCAGCAGCTAAAGTACAGTCAAAGACACTATTAAAGACAAAGAAACAAGTACAGCATTCTCCTGGGCAGTCAACCATGCCAAAGAAACAGATCCTTAAAATGGCCGAAGACTTAATTACTTTGATCAGGGGTTCCCATCCCCCTCCTGATAAAAGGCCTAGGCAAGACACTGACTGTGATTCCTCTGATCAGGTTTCTATTTCTTCAGATTCCTCTTCAGATCAGGGCTATCCTCTTCCTCCCTATGAGGAGACTGATGCTGAAGAATCAATTCCTCCAGCCTCTCCACCTGAGGATTACTCTTTTGGGGAAACTCTGCACACCATGAGGGAACATTTCCACTGGGAGAGCCAGGATTATTCAGAATCCAAGAAAAGGCTCGGAGATTTTCTTTTACTGCCTCAACACAGTCTCTTAGCTATCCCCCCTGTGCTTGATATAGTTGATTGTTTTTTCTGAATCCAGTCTGTCGCCTGATTCTTTACCCCCTGCACCAGTCAAGCCAGACAGGTATTACAGGGTCCCTGACTCTCATAAATTTCTTTATAAGAACCCTGCAGCTGACCCTGAAATAATTTCTCAGGGTCCCAAAGGGGTTAAGGCTTCCACTGCTAAAAAAACTGTTTCCTCTGATGGGGCTTTTAGAGCACTGGATAGATGGGGGAAAAAAGTTTACACTTCTGCTACTTTAGCTGTAAGGGCTTTAAACTGCCAGTTTCACATGCTTAAATATCAACAGTACCTCATGTCTTTGTTAAAACAGAAAATGCTTACAAATTCAGAGAATCCTGACAATAAGGAAATGCAGGAATTATTGCATGCAGCTGAACAAGTGGGAAAACATACTCTGCAATGTGGTTTTGATTCATTAGAGGCGTCTTGCAGAGCCGCAGTTACAGGCTCTGTTATTCGAAGGCATGCTTGGTTAAAAGAACAAAGTTTACCTGAACATGTTAAAGTAAAATTATTGGATGCTCCATTACAGCATGATACTTTGTTTGGTGTTAAGGCAGAAGAAGTGTTAAAAAACAGGTTCAACCACTTAGGTTTAGTAGAAACTGGCCTTCAAAAAATTGGTCCTTTCAGGTGTCAGACAGGCCACAAAGAGGCAGATACAGATGCCCAAGAGGCAGATCTCAGCCCCAAGGCTCCTACAGACCTAAACAATGGGGTGCTTCTGCCCCCAAAGGAGGAGAAGACTAATCAAAACCTTATAGGAAACAGTCTCAATGACTTTCCTCTAAAAATACCAAGCACTTACCTTTTGGCAGCACCCCTAGAGGTAAAGCTAGCACTTTTCGCACAAAATTGGCACAGAATTACCCAGGACAAATGGGTACTGAATATAGTTTCTCAGGGCTACAGGTTCCACTTTCGCACCCTTCCAAGATCAAGGTATGCCGGACCTGCCACAAAACCAATGGGCAGAGGCACAAAAGGAAATTGCTGCTCTCATGGACATGGGAGCTATTCAAAGAGTACCACAGCAAGAACAGGGACAAGGAGTTTACTCAAGACTCTTCCTGGTTCCCAGAAAGGACAAAGCCTGGAGACCAATACTGGACTTGTCAACCATAAATCCTTTCCTGGATGTTCCAAAATTCAAGATGTTAACACTGCAGCAACTTCTACCCATGCTGGGCAAGAAGGCTTGGCTAGTTACTTTGGACCTCAAGGAGGCATGCCTGCATGTCCCAATCAGACAGTCTTGCAGAACGTACCTCAGATTCATAGCTGGCTCAATGCATTACCAATTCTCTGCACTGCCCTTTGGCTTATCTACTGTGCCCAGGGTCTTCACAAAATGCCTGGCACCAATAATCGCATTTTGCAGACTGAGGAATTCAGCTATATCCCTACATGAATGACTGCCTTATTCAAGCAGAGAGCAACGGCATTCTACTAAAGCATCTGGCGTTTGTAAAAAGATTATTAATTTGCCTAGGGTACACAGTAAAAGAAAAGAAATCAAAACTAGTGCCCTCCCAAGAGATAATATTCCTGGGTGCAAGTTTAAATACAACTACCCAGATGGCTTATCTCATGCCAGACAAACAAAGGAAACTGACTCATTACTTTCAAATGATGACAACAAAGACCCAGCTCCCTGCAAGAAAAATTCTGCAGGCCCTGGGCTTCATGGCTTCCTGCATTTTACTAATTCCATATGCAAGACTGCATATGAGGAAAATACAATGATATCTAAAAAGTGTTTGGACTCAACATTGCCACAGCCTGGAAACAATAGTGATTATAATTCCCTGTCTACAACAGGAGTTTTAATGGTGATCCAGGGCCTGTCACCACAACAAGGGACAGCCCTTCACCTTACCCACAGCCAGGCAGACAATAACGGATGCATCGGATTATGCCTGGGGGGGCACACATGGCAGGAAAATGTATTCAGGGCATGTGGCCCAAGGAACAAATGCATCTTCACATCAATCAAAAAGAGATGCTAGCTGTACAGAATGCCCTGACAGCCTTCAAGGATTTACTACATCCAGGACAACTATTGCTAAAGACGGACAACACCACAGTTATGCGGTACATAAACAAGCAAGGGGGCACACATTCCTACCCCCTCTGCAAGCAAGCCACGACTCTGTGGAGCACAGCACTGACCTATCAAGTACATCTGCAGGCACAATTCCTGCCAGGAAAGAAAAATACACTGGCAGACAAACTAAGCAGAAATCTCATGGATCCACACGAATGGAAATTAAATCCACAGGTTTTCAACATGATAACAAGGAAATGGGGACGCCAGGACATCGATCTTTTTGCCTCCCCTCACAACTGCCAACTACAGAAATTCTGCACAAGAACTTATCACCCACAAGCATGGAAAGTAGATGCTCTTTCATTCAGCTGGGAAACCCTGACAGTTTAGGCCTTCCCTCCACTGCCTCTTCTTCCCAAGGTACTCCTAAAAGTCAGACAAGAGAAGCCAAAAATGATTCTGATTGCCCCAGACTGGCCACGCCAGCACTGGTACCCAATCCTAAAGAGCTTGTCTCGAGGCCCAGCCTGGCCTTTACCTCAGATTCCTCATCTCCTGACTCAACAAAACAATCAGATTCTACACTGTCAACTCAGAACCTTAAATCTGGCTGCATGGCAGATAATATAGCCACTCAGACCACATGTCTCTCTAAAGCTGTTATGGATGTCATCTTAGAAGCCAGGAGGCCCAGCACTAGGAAATCTTATGCAGAAAAATGGAAGAGATTCTTTGCTTGGAACCAGGCACAAGGACCCGAACCACTTGTTCCAAATATACCTCAGATTTTACAATACCTAACTGAGATGCTGGACAAAGGCCTATCCTTTTCATCTATTAAAATCCATGCCTCTGCCATTTCAGCTCATTACAATACGGAACCTCCTATTTTCTCACATCCACTGCTAAGACAGTACCTCAGAGGGGCAAAACATAAGACCCCCAAGGAGAGCACCAATACCTACTTGGGACCTCAATTTTGTATTAGAAAAGCTCACACTACCTCCTTTCGAGCCAGCCAACACAGCTGATCTAAAATTCTTATCATGGAAAACTGCTGTGCTCCTAGCAATAACTTCAGCAAGAAGAGTCTCAGTTACAGGCATTAATGACAGTGGAACCTTTTATCATTTTCCATCAGGACAGGGTTTCTCTAAGGACAAACCCAACATTTATGCCAAAGGTGGTTTCCAGTGTGGCTCTTAACCAAACCATTCATTTGACAACTTTCTATCCAAACCCCCAGAATAAAGGGGAGAGACTTCTGCGCACTTTGGATATACACAGACAGCTACACTTCTACTTGGACAAAACAAAAGCTTTCAGAAGAACTGAGCAACTATTTGTAGCTTATGCTGCAGGATCACAAGGAAAGCCTATCTCGAAGCAGACCATTTCAAAATGGATAGGACAACTGCATTCGCTTCTGCTATGCACAACATGGCAAATCAGTACCTAAGGGCATAAGGCCACATTCTACCAGAGCAGCAGCCACTTCAGCAGCCTTTCTCAGAGGAGTACCAACCAAAGACATTTTAGAAGCTGCAACCTGGAGTTCAGTGCACACTTTCACTAAGCACTACCACTTACCTCTCTACTCTAAATCCGAAGCAGGCTTTGCCACTGCAGTTCTGCAGGGCCTAGTAGCCTCTCCTAATTCTATTTAGGCCCAGCCACCCAAACTCAGCTTTGGGATTCAACCCAAGTGTAATGACTGCAACAGTGAAACACGAACATAGTACAGTTGTGTACCTACCATAAATGTAGATGTTAGAGTTATTTCAACTCTCTACAACCTATGTGATGTATTTGCTTGTAGATGAAGGAAATGTTTATTTTAGTACATGCATGTTTTTTGACATAATGTTTTCTAGCCTTTCCTATTTGGGGGCACCTGACATCTGGGGCAAGAAAAACTGAAGAAAATGGGGTCAGTTGCATCTTTTTATACCCCTGGCGCACTGACGTCAGGGAAGAGGCGACAGCAACCGATGCCGGACCTAGACTTTGGAACCCGGGCCGACTGCGGGTAGCCTGCCAGCAGGATAACCCAAGTGTAATGACTGCAACAGTGAATACACTCTAACATCTACATTTATGGTAGGTACACAACTGTACTTTATGATGTATTTTTCACAAATCACGTGTAGAAAGGATAGTGAGGTCATTGGGTAAATACCTACATGGAAAAAATGTCCCATTTTAAAAAAATGGAAATCTGTAGTGCATCCAAGCCTAGTTTTGGACACACATGTTTACACAGGATGGAGTGCATTTATCAAGATCAGGAAAGAGAATTTTTGCAGCAGATATTTTGCAATATTTGACTAAAACTAGGCAGGATTTTTGCCAGGTCGAAAATTTAACATTTCACAGGCAGCAACATTTGATGCATCTCTGATGGTTGTTAATACCAGTAGCATTAATAAAAAAAAATTTTTTTTTTTTTGAAAATTTGCTACATTCCCACAAGATTGATGTTCTTGTTTGTGAAACATGGAAACCAATTTCTTAAATAAAGCACAGGAGGGAAGAATAATATTAATTAGGGACTTCAATTTACCAGAAACAGATTGGAATAATATTGATTCAACAACATTAGTAAGGAAATTATTCACAACTTATGTTCAAGAGCAAGATTTGCTTCAGATTGTAAAAATCCTGCCAGGAAACCGAACATATTAGACATTTTGTGTTCCTAAAAAAAAATACTGTAGTCCAGTTTTACCACCTTTGTACAGTGATCATGGGGTTATAAAGGTTAATTTGTTGATAGATAATTCTACCAAACTGAAATGTAAACCATTGCACAGAAGATTAATTACAGATTATATAGAAGCAAAACAGTCAGTATGTAAAACTAACGAGTGATATGTTCAGTGGAAAAACTGCAGGTGGAATGTGGAAAGTTTTGAAAGACAAATTGTTAAAGTCCAAAAAATCAGAAAAATGTTTAACATCAAGATCTATGCATACAAAGTCAGGGGGATATATTTCCATAAGAACAAGATAGCTGATTAAGGTGAGAGAGAAAAAAATTTAAGAAATGGAGAAAAAAATTTAAGAAATGGAAGAGAGGTCAAACTACAACTTTGAAAACTGAAATAAACAAGCTGGACAAACAAATTAAGTGCATAGTGTGAGACAAGATCAAGAAACATTTGAAGAAAATTTATATAAAGATATTGAGCATAATGAACTTTATATAGACACATAAGATGTGGAAGGAGTAAAGACATGCATGATAAACTCTGCAGATTCTAAAATCTATTCTAAGACCCAGATTGTAGATTATTGCAAAATCTTATGTAAAACAGCTTGGCTCCACAAAGGGGTTAATAAGTTGTCTTAGTGACATCCATGTGACCTCAGATACTGAAATCAAATTAGATTATATCGAAAAAGAACTGTGCAAACTAGACCCAGGCAAAGCACAGGGAGGAGACAGAATTAGTAATCATGACTGGAGAACACTTTAGCAAAAACTTACAGTACCATTATAGCTGTTATTTGCAATTTCATATAAATTTGGGAGATTCCTCAAGATTGGAAATGTGCTTATTAAACCTGTCTTTAAGGAAAAGGGGAGTAGGACAAACCCAGTGTCATATAGACCCTTAAGTCTACTTTCATGTCGTGGAAAATTAATGGAGAAAGTAATAGTGGATAAGTTATTGTCAGAATTAGATGGGTTGGGACTTGAAACCATATATCAGCATGCATATGTTAAAAATAGATCTATTTCCACCTGTAACATGATGCTCTATAACAATATAGTAGCTATGACACAAAAGTTTTGCTGTGATGTAATTTATATAGAATTAACTTCAGCATTTGACAGGGTCTTGTACAAAACACTGGTGAATAACTTAGAACAGCTAGATATCGATATACTTTTGATAAGATGGATAACTGCATGGTTTAGGAACAGGACATGTTAAGTATCATACAGCCATTGGACAGGTGAAATTCTTTGTTACAGTCAGGGTGTCCCAGAGGGCTCTGTCCTAGGCCCTTAACTTGTTTAGATTGCATCTTCCAGACCTAACTTTTTCATGTGAGGTGTTTTACAGTCTCTATGCATATGACCTGAAATTGGATAAACTGATTGCATGCGTTACAGATATGTCTGCAAAAGAGCTTGACAAAATTGACCATCTGGGCATAGGAGAATAATATGCTGATAAATACATCAACAACTAAGCATATGAGATTTGAGACATAAATTGAAAGGTAAGTATTTACTACAGTACACAGTGATTAAAACTGTAGATTCATTTAAGAACCTGGGTATATGGGTAGATCCAGCTTTAGGTTTTTCTAGTCATATCAACCAATTGGTTAATGATGGTTATAGAATTATACGTTGTATGAAAAGATTTATGAAGTCTAGTAAATCAGAAATGATGAGGTCATTGTTAGTTGCATTAGACCCAAACTTGAGTATGGAATAACACTATGGAAACCTTACAAAAAAACAAGCATGAGTAAACTGGAAAGAATACAGTGGAAATATACCAAGGGCATCCATGAATGTGAAAATTTAAGTTGTTATGAAA